>NW_027009741.1:0-40381 GCF_036934945.1 Oncorhynchus masou masou
CTGAAGATCTTAGTTTTAAATATGTTTTGGATTTTTATTCTTGGAACAGTCACTTCATTATATTATGTAAACTATTGTGAATACTGTTGATAATGATTTATATATATTCATAGCAACTCTGAAGATCTAACTTTTAAATGTTTATGTGGTTGATTTATAGGTGGCAAAGAGGATAAAATAAACACAGATTATGCTACAGTTGGGGTAAGATATTTACAGTTTTTTCCAACTGCTTACACACGTTTTTCAAAACTGTCTCCTTTTTTCAAAAGTCTACACACAAAATTCCCAAAACTGCACACACAAAATGCAAAATGCCTCACATCTCCTTTAAAATGTAACACTGCATTCAAAATGCCATAAACACATGTCAGAATGAAGCATTTGCATCAAATGGCAAACACTGCTTTCATAATAGTACATTTTTGGATATACCATGTAAACACTGTTGTTCTAAATCTAAAGCTCTTTGGTCTTTCATAGGCTTATATCTACATTTCAATACAATGTTCTACAGTGAAAGTAATCTGCTGAGAGGGGTAACAAGTACACTGTAAACACCAATGCAATGTAGAAACAGAACATATTTATTAGGCAAACCTTACTGTTGTATACAGCAGCATACAACAAAACCATAAACATATGTAAACCAAAAGTATATTCTTTAGAATACAGTAAAGAACACAATTGTGTGTGTGGGGTCCCGGGGGAGCAGTCCAGGAATTGGTAGGGGGGGCAGTCACCAGTGCTAAGCTACGCTTCATCTCTTCTCCGGCCTGGGTCTGGCCACAATACTTCGTCCATATCACAAGATACTTTTTCTCTTACCAAACATGGAGGGAAGTAACTCCTAGCGTGGCGTATCCAACCTTGGACAGGGGCAACCTCTATGTCCCCACATGGAGGGAAGTATCTCTGAGCAGGCGTATCCAACCTTGGACAGAGACAACCTCTATGTCCCCACATGGAGGGAAGTATCTCCTAGCGTGGCGTATCCAACCTTGGACAGAGGCAACCTCTATGTCCCCACATGGAGGGAAGTATCTCCTAGCATGGTGTATCCAACCTTGGACAGAGGCAACCTCTATGTCCCCACATGGAGGGAAGTATCTCTGAGCAGGCGTATCCAACCTTGGACAGAGGCAACCTCTATGTCCCCACATGGAGGGAAGTATCTCCTAGCGTGGCGTATCCAACCTTGGACAGAGGCAACCTCTATGTCCCCACATGGAGGGAAGTATCTCTGAGCAGGCGTATCCAACCTTGGACAGAGACAACCTCTATGTCTCCACATGGAGGGAAGTATCTCCTAGCATGGCGTATCCAACCTTGGACAGAGACAACCTCTATGTCCCCACATGGAGGGAAGTATCTCCTAGCATGGTGTATCCAACCTTGGACAGAGACAACCTCTATGTCCCCACATGGAGGGAAGTATCTCCTAGCATGGTGTATCCAACCTTGGACAGAGACAACCTCTATGTCCCCACATGGAGGGAAGTATCTCCTAGCATGGTGTATCCAACCTTGGACAGGGGCAACCTCTATGTCCCCACATGGAGGGAAGTATCTCCTAGCATGGTGTATCCAACTTTGGACAGAGGCAACCTCTATGTCCCCACATGGAGGGAAGTATCTCCTAGCATGGTGTATCCAACCTTGGACAGGGGCAACCTCTATGTCCCCACATGGAGGGAAGTATCTCCTAGCATGGTGTATCCAACTTTGGACAGAGGCAACCTCTATGTCCCCACATGGAGGGAAGTATCTCCTAGCATGGTGTATCCAACCTTGGACAGAGGCAACCTCTATGTCCCCACATGGAGGGAAGTATCTCCTAGCGTGGCGTATCCAACCTTGGACAGAGGCAACCTCTATGTCCCCACATGCGTCCTCCATTGCCTGGAGAAGCGGCATGCGGGCATAGGGTTGGCGATCATACACTTTCCAGCACCAGGTTGAGAAGAATTCCTCTATGGGGTTTCGAAAAGGTGAATATGGGGGTAGGTACAAAACTACAAATTGTGGATGGGTGGCAAACCAGTTTTGGACCAGAACAGCCCGGTGAAAACTAACATTGTCCCATAAAACCACAAATCTAGCAGGCTCCTGATCTGGATCAGGGACAAGCATTGTGTAAATTGCATCCAGAAAAGTGAGCATATGGCCGGTGTTGTACAGACCCAGTGTGGCATTGTGATGGAGGACCCCGTTTTGAGTGATGGCATCACACATAGTTATATTACCCCCACGCTGTCCAGGGACATTGGTAATTGTCCTCTGCCCTATTACATTTCTTCCACGGCGCCTGGTTTTGGTGAGGTTGAAGCCAACCTCATCCACATAAATAAATTCATGGCGAATTACATGGGCATCCAGCTCCAATACTCTCTGTAACAGACAAAAGGATATACAGATGAGTAAATATGGTATGTCTGAAGTACTGGAAGTAGTGTTGCATACATACCTCTACAAAGTCATGTCGCATATTCTTGACTCTGTCAAAGTTTCTCTCAAAAGGCACCTTGTAAAGTTGTTTCATCGTCTCTCGGTGCCGTTGGAGGATGCATTGTATGGTCGACAGGCTTACAGCATTGATGTTGTTAAATATGGTGTCATTATTCAAGATATGCTCTTTTATCTCTCGAATCCTAATTGCATTGTTGGACATAACCATATTTATAATTGCAGTCTCTTGTACATCTGTAAACAAGCGTCCTCGTCCTCCATGATGTCTTTGCCTTTCCACTCTGAACAGAATTCAAACACAGTATGTGTTCAGCATAGGAACTGTAAACAATGTACAAAACAATGTAGCACAGCATGATAACCAACCTCATTCATTCAATGTAGTACAGCATGATAACCAACCTCATTCATTCAATGTAGTACAGCATGATAACCAACCTCATTCATTCAATGTAGCACAGCATGATGACCAACCTCATTCATTCAATGTAGTACAGCATGATAACCAACCTCATTCATTCAATGTAGTACAGCATGATAACCAACCTCATTCATTCAATGTAGTACAGCATGATAACCAACCTCATTCATTCAATGCAGTGCAGTAAATGGATGGCTTAGAGTTACAAATGTTTATGCAATACTATGCTGTCATACGTATTTTACAGTGCATTACTGTAATGCTAAAATAGTCATTAGATAGTTGCATACCGGTTCTCATTTCTGAAGGTTCAAATTATGGACGCCACTACAAATCGATCACATGATCAACAAGTGTTGCCCTAATCTCATCAGAGATGGCGCTCCTTCCTTCCTTCTCTTCTTTGCCTTTGCCCTCATCCTCCTCTTCCTCTTCCTCTCCCCCCTACTCCTCTTGCTCTCTGTCCATTGTTGTCATCCATTGTTCAAAACAGGTAATCTGACCTTTGACCTATTTATATGCCTATACGACAGTAAATCAGTGATTGGTTAGTGATCAGTTAAGCTATTAGTGTTTTCACATGTGAGGAGTGTGTGGGTGACCTGGTGAATAAGTGTAGCATTTTGATTGGTTGTGTTTGGAAAAGGAAAGCAAGTCACTTCCTGTTAGATTTTTGTGTTGTAGGTAGAGAATTGTGTGTAGTGTTTTGAAAAAAGTGTTTTATGCAATTGACAACTGAGTCAAAGGCTGAGAAATAGCTTATGGTTTTGGATATTTGGTGTGTAGTTTTGCACTTTGAGTGAGAGGTTTCAAAAATCGTGTGACATGAAAAGATTTTGTGTGTAAGCAGTTGGAAAAAACTGTAATTTCAAGTGTATATGTAGAGCATTGAACAGCTACTGAGAAATATTTAATTTTATACTCCAGACTCCAGATAATGGTCAAGCAGGTGGTGAAGAGCAGGTGTCTCCAGGTCCAACAACATCCACCATCTACAGTACGGTGGGACTACCCCAAACCCAGCCTGTGAACAACCAGCCTTTGCCTGTGGACCACCCATGACCCCCATGACCTCCATGCCTTTTAAATGTTCCCATGTTCGTGTAGACATTAAAATAAAAATGGTCACATACAGGTGTAGACTAACAGTGAAATGCTTACTTACAGGCCCTTCCCAACAATGCAGAGAGAAAGAAAATAGAGAAATAATGGAAAAGTAAAAATCCTATGAATTAATAAATAAATAATAAAAACACCGTGAGTACAGATAACTATATACCCGGGGTACCAGTACCCAGTCGATGTGCCGGGGTACAAGGTAATTGAGGTAGATATGTACATATAGGTAGGGGTAAAGTGACAGACAATAAAACAGGAGCAGGAGCATGTGTGATGAGTCAAAAAAGGGTCAATGTAGATAGTCGCTATTTAACTGTTTAGCAGTCTTATGGCTTGGGGGTTGAAGCTGTTCAAGGTCCTGTTGGTTCCAGACTTGATGCATTGTTTTTAGTGACTTCCTGATACTGCCTGGTATAGAGTACCTGGATGGCTCTGAGGGCCCATGTCAAATCTTTTCAGCCTCCTGAATGGGAAGAGGCGTTGTGGTGCCCTCTTCACGACTGTGATGTTGTATTTGGACCATGATATATCCTTAGTGATGTGGACAACAAGGAACTTGAAGCTCTCAACCCGCTCCACCACAGCCCGTCGATATGAATGAGGGTGTGCTCGTCCTGTAATCCTGTATGTAATTCCTGTATCTTACCTCATTTGCACTCACTGTATATAGACTTTTTGTTTTCTTTTGTTCTACTGTATTATTGACTGTAAGTTTTGTTTATTCCATGTGTAACTCTGGGTGGTTGTATGTGTCGAATTGCTATGCTTTATCTTGGCCAGGTCGCAGTTGCAAATGAGAACTGTTCTCAACTAGCCTACCTGGTTAAATAAAGGTGAGCTCTGTCTTGCTCATGTAGAGGGAGCGGTTGTTGTCCTGGCATCACACTGCTAGGTCTCTGACCTCTTCCATATAGGCTGTCTCATCAGTTACAGACTGGGTCGGGGAGATGTTGAAAATGTCAGTGAAGACCAAGGGTTGGAACCGGTTCAGGGAACAGAACTGAGAACCGCATTTTTCCAGTCCCACAGAAATTGTAACAAATCACTTACGTAAAATCCTCACTCTGTCACTCAGTGTCTGCCTGCCAGCTGGAAATCTTTACCAGTGTGTATGTATATGTAGGCTACCTGCCCCTACACTCTGAAGCATAGGTTACTGTAGCTTACTGACATTACAAGCGTAATTCAGAAATGAGGGAAAGATGTTTAATTAGAGAAGAAGATTAACTTTGTCAACGCTTTTATCACGTTTCACGTTAAATTTATGAACTTCAAAAACTTAAGATGTGTGTTTAATTCTAGTGCTGCTCGGCACACACAAGCTGACGTTTGCTCTTGCCCAACGTTAAACCAACTTGGAAGTTCAAAGACATTCAAATGTTCCTCTGCAGAAGCCGCTCCTCCGTAGGTATAATTCTGTGGAACTAATTCAGATAATGCACGTCAAGATGCCCAGTGCTTCAAGGCAAGCTTCCTGCATTCTTTTCCCTCACATTCAACATTTCAGTTCCATCTCGCGCCCTTCACTGTGACTGGCAGCACAGTGTGTTTGTCTTTCATTATGATTAAGCCATGCTGTTATGGCAAAATACAATTTGTTCTGAATGACCTTCCTATACAGATTAAATCGTTTACCCGCTCCACATCAAGCTGCTCTATCTGCACTGATTGTTTAAGTAATGTAATGTCAAGCAAAATGTATATTTCAGATGTTTAAAATGGAACTAAAAAACAGTTCTTGCTTTGTCATTATGGAATATTGGGTGGTATTGTTATGGGTTATTATGGGGTATTGTGGGTTGATTGATAAGGGGAAAAAACGATTTAATCAATTTTAGAATAAGGCTGTAACGTAACAAAATGTGTAAAAAGTCAAGGGGTCTGAATACTTTCCAAATGCATTGCACGCTCCATGGGAGCAACCAATGTCTTAGACTATTAGACCAATAGGAAATTCCCAGTTGGGCTGAGGGCAAACACTGGTTTTGAAGTTTAAAGGTGGTATTACCTCATCACGACACCATGACCGACTCATGTCCGTTGCACGAACATAGAAGGCATTTAGCTCCTCTGGTTGGCTCGCATCACTGGGCAGCTCACGGCTGTGCAGCTCACGGCTGTCATCCATGATGGTTTGCAAACCCAGCCGCATCTGACGAGCGTCAGAACCGGTGTGGTAGGATTCGATCTTAGTCCTTTACTGACACTTTGCCAATTTGATGGTTTGCCTGAGGATTTAGTGGGATTTCTTATAAGTGTCCAGACTAGTATCCCGCTCCTTGAAAGCGGCAGCACTAGCCTTTATCTCAGTGCGGATGTTGCCTGTAATCCATGGCTTCTGGATGGAATATGTACGAACGGTTACGGTGGGGACGACGTTGTCGATGCACTTATTATTGAAGTTGATGACTGATGTGGTAAACTCCTCAATGCCATCAGATAAATCCCAGAACATATTCCAGTCTGTGCTAACGAAAGAGTCCTGAAGCTTAGCATCCATTTCATCTGACCACTTCCCTATTGAAAGTGTCACTGGTACTTCTTGTTTGAGTTATTGCTTGTAAGCAGGAAACAGGAGGATATAGTTATGGTCAGATTTGCCAGAAAGGTGGTCTAGAGTGTTTCACTCTAGCAGGTGACATGCTGATAGAAATGAGGTAAGGCAGATTTCAGTTTCCCTGCAATAAAATCACCAGCCACTAGGAGTGCCGCCTCTGGACGAGCATGTTCTTGTTTGCTTATGCCCTTATACAGTTCGTTGACTGCGGTCTTTGTGCCAGCATTGTTTTTATGGTGGTAAATCGAGAGCAACGAAAAATTGATAAAAACTATCTTGATAGTATGTTCTTGACTGCATATGTTCTACAGCTTATCATGAGGTATTCTAACTCAGAACCTTGAGACTTCCTTGATATTAGAGATAGCACAACAGCTGTTGTTAACAAGGACACACACCCCTGCCCTTGAGCTAACGAGATGCTGCTAATATGGAATCATGTAATAACCAAAAAATTGTTAAACAAATCCAAATTTGAGATTCTTCAATTTAGCCACCTTTTACCTTGATGACAGCTTTGCACACTCTTGGCATTCTCTAAACCAGCTTCATGAGGTAGTCACCTGGAATGCATTTCAATTAACTTGTTTAAAGTTCATTTGTGGAACTTATTTCCTTCTTAATGCGTTTGAGCCAATCAGTTGTGTTGTGACAAGGTAGGGTTCGTATGAAGAAAATAGCCCTGTTTGGTAAAAGACCAATTCCATATTATGTTATGTTAAGAACAGCTCCAATAATAAGCAAAGAAAAACAACAGTCCATCATTACTTTAAGACATGAAATTTTAAGAACTTTGAATTTTCTTCAAGTGCAGTTGCAAAAACCATTAAGTGCTATGATGAAATTGGCTCTCATGAGGGCCGCCACTGGAAAGGAAGACCCAGAGTTACCTCTGCTGCAGAGGATAAGTCCCTTAGAGTTAACTGCACCTCAGATTGCAGCCCAAATCAATGCTTCACCGAGTTCAAGTAACAGACACATCTAAAATTAAATTATCATAGGAGACTGCGTGAATCAGGCTTTCATGGTTGAATTGCTGCAAAGAAACCACTACTTAAGGACACCAATAAGAAGAAGAGACTCGCTTGTTCCAAGAAATACAAGCAACGAACATTAGACCGGTGGAAATCTTTCCTTTGGTCTGTTGAGTACAAATTTTGCGGTTTTGGAACCAACCGCCATGTCTTTGTGTGACGCAGAGTAGGTGAATGGATGATTTGTGCATGTGTGGTTCTAACCGTGGTTCTAACCGTGAAGCATGGAGGAGGAGCTGGGATGGTGTGGGAGTGCTTTGCTGGTGACACTGTCTGTGATTATTTAGAGTTCATGGCACACTTAACCAGCATGGCTACAAAGTATTCTGCAGTGATACGCCATCCCATCAGGTTTGCACTTTGTCCCACTATCATTTGTTTTTCAACAGTACAATGACCCAAAACACACCTCCAGGCTGTGTAAGGGCTATATGACCAAGGAAAGTGATGGAGTGCTGCATCAGATGACCTGGCCTCCCCAATTACCCGACCTCAACCAATTGAGATGGATTGGGATGAGTTGGACCGGAGCGTGAAGGCAAGTGCTCAGCATATGTGGGAACTCCTTCAAGACTGTCGAAAAAGCATTCTAGGTGAAGCTGGTTGAGAGAATGCCAAGAGTGTGCAAAGCAGTGATCAAGGCAAAAGGTGGCTATTTAATGTATCTAAAATATATTTGGATTTATTTAACACTTTTTTGGTTACTACATGATTAACCATGGCCCTCAGCAACCCACCAAACCAACAGTGTTTGTTTCTGGGAAGTTCCTGTTTCAGGCTTGTGTGGTTAAAGTCCCATGTAGAAACCAGGTGTTTCCTTTCAACCATAGTGATTCGGTTTAGCTAGTATCTGTTGCGCCGTATATGCACACAGGCACTCGACACGAGGCAAACACCAGCCAAGATGACTTATAGGCAACTTCACGGGTTGAGTAAAAAGGCTTGCTGTTGACAATAGATTCTAGGAGTTGAAAAAGATCTGGAATTCCACTAATGATGATGATTATAATAATAATAGGTCTATGTTGTCTGCGGCGAGGAGAGAAGGGCAGAAGTGATTTGGACTTCTGCCAAGAGTAAGGAGAGAAGAGAAAGCAATAAATATTTCCTCTCTTGTCTGTCAAGGAACTTTCAGAACAAATGGACTGTTGCCTGTGAAAAGGGATCCTCAAAGACAGTCAAGCCCACTCACACTGTACATGCAAGCATCCACCCACAGTACACACACTTTAGGTCACAGCTGGCAGAATGACCACATACCCGCGCAGGACATATACACACTTATATTTACACGTTCATATTTACAAACTCGTACAATTACACACAATGGTTATATGTGGACAGGCAAATGGCATCTCAGGGGAAAATACACATGCCTAATTACACACACACACACACACACACACACACACACACACACACACACACACACACTCCGACACACACACATTCCGACACACACACATTCCGACACACACACATTCCGACACACACACACATTCAGACACACACACACACACACATATGCAAATAGAAACACGCAGAATAAATTAACTTACACAATACTGATGGGTTAACCTCTTACTGCAGTGGGCTAAATCAGGGTCACACAGAGTGTTTCTTGGTCGTCTTAAACCAATCTACTTTAAAAAGTATACACCTCACACACATGGTTATGGGCTTAAATAAGAGAAGACATTTACATTTTGAGTTTCCATCCCAATAATACACTTTATATACAACACAGAGGTTTGAAAATTAACAAAACTGTTTGAGATAGAAACATCGGACTTTCATCATAAATAAATGTTTATTTATTATGAAATTCAGAAAAATATGAATAACATTCCACCATGTGGCCACTAGAGGGTGATTCGCTCATTTTACTGAAGGTCTACTGCATGCCTGCATGACTGTAAGTCGCTTTGAATAAAAGTCTCCTCATTAGATTATATTCTTTATGAACAAGTGATTAAACGATTAAAATACATGAATGACCAGAAGTGACATTCAGCTAAATATAGGTTTGAATGAGTACATAAGGCTGTTTAGACAGGCAACCCAATTCTGATATTTTCTTCACTCATTTTACTTTTTACCAATCACATCAAATCTTATCACATCAGACATTTTTCAGAACTGATTTGATTGGTCAAATGACCAATTAGTGGAAAGAAATACCAGAATTGGGCTCCCTGTCTAAACGCAGCCAAACAGAGAATTTTTGTAGAAAGGAAGATATGTTGTTGGCGGGGATGGGACCGTGGAGCTGTCACTGAGAAAAGACTTCTTTATGGCTCAACAGATTTTATTATTTTTGTTTTATTATATATGTTTTATATTTTTATAGTGTGATACGTTTTTTTTTGCCCTTGATTATTGTATTGCTTTGAATTGTTTTAAATATAATATTTAAAAGGAATCATTAGGATCTCTTTATTGAAAAGTATTTTCAAAGTAATTTTGTTAGTTGTCTTTTTACTCTGAGAACCATTTCAGCAATACCGTATTGTAGTTTTAAAAGGTAAGATTTTTTTCTTGTTATTAATGCTTCTCATTTAGTTGTAATAGACATAAACTGTGTATTGGTAGTCCTATAGTGATGTGAGCTAAAGGAAGCTAAAATAATGTCATATACATGTATCTACATTTATCATGCTTGTGTGATTTTTGTGATAAAACAGGGACTATTTTAAGCTTGTCTGGAATCTTGAATAAAACTCAGTTCTGTTGTTCAGGACCCTTTGTCATCAGTGAATGTTGTTTTATGAAAAGGTTCTTAATTAGGTTCATTAATTGAAGACTTTAGTAGCTGATTGGTTAACCGAATTAGGAACTGGAATTCTGGAATAAATTAACCTAGACCCATCTTATTGAACTATAACATTAGGAATCGGAAAAGGATTTCATCTGAGATTTAGCCAGCCAAGAGAGATTATCGTTTGCTGTGGAACCTCTTGCCTAACACAGAAAGTTGGAAAATGAGTCGGGGAGCCTAGACCCTAGGCTCTGAGGATGCAAGCTAAACAGTAAATCCTTATCGCTAGGGTTTATAGTAACATCCCTTAGCTGTGTCTAGCCTATTTAATGAGGTCAACCAATCTTTACAGGCCCGCTTGAACTGAGACAAGGAATAACAGATTGTTCTTGGGATGGGCAGATTCGATTGACTATTAGTTTTAAGGGCGGAGAGGGATTGCAGTTTTCACATAGAGCAAGATTTTGACAGTATAGTGACATCATTGCAACAACCTTGGTTGACGTAGAAGCACTTTGGAGAGGAAGAAACCAGGAAATGGAGTCCTTCTAAAACGCACGAGAGCCCCGGCGCACCTCCCCCTCCTTCTCCATGACCAAGAAATAGTTTTCAGCAGTATATCGTCGGATGAGGACCGTATTTCAGGACAAAAACCAACTGGCAATGTGTTCATAATATACAGGAGCTCATTCCGGGTGAAATAAATTTGCTTGCATTTAAAAAAATATATATATATAAAAAAACATATTACAGCACATTTGGAAAGTATTCAGGCCCGCTTGGAGTTTGCCAAAAGGCACTTAAAAGATTCTCAGAGCATGAGAAGCAAGATTCTCTGGTCTGATTGTCAGGATTTGGCCAGGGTTGTTCCGGGTTTTGGTCAGTAGATGTCCCCATTGTGCTTTTTGTCCCTATGTTTTTCCCTTGATCCCCATTATTATTTGCACCTGTGTCTCGTTTCCCCTGATTGTATTTAAACCCTTTGTTTCCCTCAGTTCTGTGCTCTGTGTTTGTATGTTAGCACCCTGCCCTAGTGTTCTGTGTGCTCTTGTCGATTCCGGGTGAAGTTCTTGTGGTATTCTTTTTTTTGTTTTTGTTTATTTTTGGTGAGTTTCTTTTGAGGTCTTTTTGTGTTTTTCCTTCCACCTTTTGGATTTGCCATTTTTTGTATTTTAGGATTTTTTCTTTATTAAATACACCGTCTTAAGTACTGCTGTGTCTGCCTCATCTTCTGGGTTCTGCTGTCTATTCGTGGCTCAGTTGGTTAAGTGACTGTTTCTCACTCCGGAGACCCAGGTTCGAAACCGGGTCCTGACACTGATGAATCTAAGACAGAACACTTTGGCCTGAATGTCACATATGAAGGAAAACCTTGCACCATCCCTACGGTGATTCATGGTGGTGGCAGCATCATGATGTGGGGATGTTTTTCAGCGGCAGAGGCTAGTCAGGATCGAGGCAAAGATGAACGGAGCAAAGTACAGCGAGATCCTTGATGCTCCAGAGTGCACAGGACCTCAGACTGGGGCGAAGGTTCACCTTCCAATAGGACAACAGCCCTAAGCACACAGCCAAGACAACGCAGGAGTGACTTCGGGACAAGTCTCTGAATGTCCTGGGTAGCCTAGTGGTTAGAGCGTTGGGCTAGTAACCGGAATGTTGCAAGTTCAAATCCCTGAGCTGACAAGGTACAAATCTGTCGTTCTGCCCCTGAACAGGCAGTTAACCCACTGTTCCTAGGCCGTCATTGAAAATAAGAATTTGTTCTTAACTGACTTGCCTCATTAAATAAAGGTAAAAAAATTTGAGAGAATCTGCAGAGAAAAATGGGAGAAGCTCCCCAAATACTGGTGTGGGTGTAGCTGGTGCATGGAAGTCAGGTGCAGGAGATCACAGATGAGTGAACAAAGATGCACTTTACTAAGGCAATAGTAAGAACAGAACGCAACCGTGTCACAAAAACAAATGCCCAAAGAACAAGTGAGGCAGCACAAAGTACAACAACCAAGTACAAAGTAACGGCTGCCACAAATCACGGGTACAAATAAAACCCGCCGGAAGCATGCCAACCTAGACAATAAACAGTACCCCACACAGACAAGGAGGGAACAGAGGGCTAAATACACACAGTAATCATGAGGAGATGTAAACCAGGTGTGCGGGAAAACAAGACGAAATGAAAGGTGGAGCCCGGATAAATCTCCGGTAGTAATTGGCAAACCCTAAAAATCGCTGCACCTCCTTTCCCATGGTGGGAGTCGGCCAATTACGCACAGCTGAAATGAGGTCACTCTCCATCTCCACCCCTGACGTGGAAATGCGATACCCTAGGAAGGAGACGGCTTGCTGAAAGAACAGGTATTTCTCAGCCTTGACGTACAGGTTATGCTCCAACAATCGTCCAAGTACCTTGAGCACCAAAGACACATGCTTGGCGCGTGTAGCGGAGTATACCAAAATATCATCAATATACACCACTACACCCCGACTGTGCAGGTCCCTGAAAATCTCATCAAAAAAGGATTGGAAGACTGATGGAGCATTCATGTTATGAATTTTATGAATAATGACTAAATGATGTATACATTTAACATAGAACTATAATTAATTGAATTCTACCCGGTTTTTCTTGTAAACTCCATAAGAAAGAGGTTATGTAGTATGTACATGGGAAGAGAGGAAGGTATGTGTGTGCCTAAAGAAAATAAAGTGGCTCATTAAACTATGTTTGAACCGAGCCAGCTATAACTCTGTGGAGATAAAATAAGACAGGGAGAGGCCCTCCAGGTTTTCCGTATCCGGGGGGACTGGAACTGTCAGTTGAGTGGTAATAAACTGTGGTGAGACTTCAGGGAATAATCTAAATATAGTGTGTATGTATGCGCGTAGTTTATGAGAAGGGATATAATAAAAAATTTTGTGTATGCACGTCAGAGCTCTCTAAATAAACATTCCTGACAATTGCAGCTGGGCCTCCGCCTAATTAATTTCAACCAGTTTCTTACAAATTCTGGGTTTCAGGCTGAGTAATTAATTAAATTGGGTATTATTAACAGCTGAGAACAAAATTCTCGTAACAATTCATCAACCCGTACGGAATGCCGAGGTACTCATAATGCCCTGAGGTGGTACTAAACGCCGTCTTCCACTTGTCTCCCTCCCGGATACGCACCAGGTGGTATGCGCTCCTGAGATCCAGTTTTGTGAAGAAGCCTGCCCCGTGCATTTACTTAATCACCGTGGCGATAACAGGCAGCGGGTAACTGTACCTCACCGTGATTTGATTTAAACCTCAATAATCAATGCACGGGTGCAAACCTCCATTCTTCACAAAAAAATAAACTTGAGGAGACGGGTGAAGTGGATGACCGAATGTACCCCTGATGCAGGGATTTGGAGACATATGTCTCCATAGCCACCGTCTCTGCTTGTGACAGGGGATAGACTCCTGGGAAGTGCAGCGTCTACCAGGAGATTTATCGCACAATCCCCCCGTCGATGGGGTGGTAATTGAGGCGCTTCTTCTTACAGAATGTGAGAGCCAAATCGGCCTATTGTGGAAGAATGCGCACAGTGGAGACCTGGTCTGGACTTTCCCCCGTGTTAGCACCAACGGAAACCCCTACACACCTCCCCGAGCACTCTCTCGACCACCCCGTGAGAGCCCTCTGTTGCCATGAAATAGAGGGGTTATGATGAGCTAACCAGGGAAGGCCCAGTACCTGCCTCAGCTGGAAGAGGCACTCACCCGCCGCTCTACCCTCGAGTGGATGGTCGAAGACCGCCCGGAAACTGTGAGGCACAAGATGAGGGCGGACACCCTCTCCCTTCCCGAGGGAGCTGGGTAAACGGTGCCTAGATATAGGTCCAGCTGTAACAGGAATCCCTGGCACCGTGCCGTCGTCCCATCATACTCCCCGGCAAGAGCGAGACACATCCCACTTGGACCAGTTGCAGAAGGAGTGAGTAGTGGAGGTTCGGGTTGCGCTGTTGAACGCGCTGGTGGACCTCCCTGTCTCTCCCAACGGTCCAGGGTCTGTATAACTTGATCCATGATGGCGCCGAGATGGTGGATTATGTCCGATTGCTCCTGGATACGCTCCTCGGCACCTGCTCCTGCTGACTCCATAGTTGGCCGGGAATTCTGTCAGGGCTGTGTAACTGGTGGTATGGAAGTCAAACGCAGGATAGCAGAACTTGGTAAATAGCTGGAGCCATTTAATGTACATAACAACACACATGGGCACAAAACCCATATCGCACCAGTCAAATAAAGCACACGTACTTACAATAAACAATTCCCGACAAGGACATGGGGGAAACAGAGGGAACTTATACAACATGTAATTAGGGAATTGAAACCAGGTGAGTGCCACAACCAGACAAAACAAATGGAACATGAACAATAGATCGATGATGGCTAGAAGACCGGTGAGGTCGACCACCGAACACTGCCTGAACAAGGAGAGGAACCGACTTCGGTAGAAGTCGTGACATACGCAGCAACAGAGTGCTCCTTGTCCCTCAGTCGAGCACCTGATCCCCCTTCTTTGTTTAAACTGGGCTGAAGAGTATTTGGGTATACATTTTCCTGCTGGTCGGCTTACATTAAGAGCAACTTCTCTTTTCTGGCACCAACCACATGCAGTAACAGCAGCAGTTTGGTTCATGGTGTTGCATGTGTCTTTCACGTAAAGACAACTTTTAGCAAATATAGCCTGTCTCTGTGTGCAGATAAGTCCAAATCTTTCACAGGACATTTCTGTATTAAATAAGATGAATGATGATGATCTCAAACAATAGATTCAGAGATCAACAACATTTGAGCCATGTCCTTTATGTTCAGGCTTGTTCATCACATTTTTAAAGAACAATATAGTGACTATAGAATAACAGTATGTTATTAAAGTTCATAAGAGGACATATTAGATATAGTGACTATAGAATAACAAAAAAACTCAACTCGTCGTGTTTGGAGGACAAAGAATGCTGAGTTGCATCCAAAGAACACCATACCTTCTGTGAAGCATGGGGGTGGAAACATCATGCTTTTGGGGTTGTTTTTCTGCAAAGGGACCAGGACAACTGATCTGTGTAAAGGAAAGAATGAATGGGGCCATGTATCGTGAGATTTTGAGTGAAAACCTCCTTCCATCAGCAAGGGCATTGAAGATGAAACGTGGCTGAGTCTTTCAGCATGACAATGATCCCAAACACACCGTCCGGGCAACAAAGGAGTGGCTTTGTAAGAAGCATTTCAAGAACCTGAAGTGGCCTAGCCAGCCTCCAGATCTCAACCCCATGGAAAATCTTTGGAGGGAGTTGAAAGTCCGTGTTGCCCAGCAACAGCCCCAAAACATCACTGCTCTTGAGGAGATCTGCATGGAGGAATGGGCCAAAATACCAGCAACAGTGTGTGAAAACCTTGTGAAGACTTACAGAAAACATTTGACCTCTGTCATTGCCAACAAAGGGTATATAACAAAGTATTGAGATAAACTTTTGTTATTGACCAAATACTTATTTTCCACCATAATTTGCAAATAAATTCATTAAAAATCCTACAATGTGATTTTCTGGATTTTTTTCCCTCATTTTGTCTGTCATAGTTGAAGTGTACCTATGATGAAAATTACAGGCCTCTCTCATCTTTTTAAGTCGGAGAACTTGCACAATTGGTGGATGACTTTTTTGCCCCACTGTGTATCTCCATGAGAGTAATGCAAAAAACAAAACTACTACTGAGAAAAAAGTATTTATTTTTTTCAAATAACCTAATCAAATTAATCACTAAACTGAAAAAACTCCACAAAGAAAAATGATTTAACCCATGTGGTCATAGGAAAATAGACTTAAAGCAGCATACCCTTAGTTAATATGGCTAAGAACTATAAACTCAAACATATTTATCAATTACACAAATTACCTTGAAATCAGTATTACAAATTACAATAAATTCATTATCCAAATGGCTTTCCAATGCGGGTGATCAAGCCACAACGGAAGGTCATTATAGAGGTCATAGGTCATAGCAAACCCTTCAAAGAAGTGTTTTTTACTATATTAGACAAATTGCAAACAATAGTCAAATAGTTCCTACATGTTGTATCCCGGATTCCGAGAACATTCCTTTGTCAAAAGAATTAACGTGTTTAATTTAAACTCAGAAAATAAAAACTCGTTAAAATTCCGTGTGCGTGCGTGCCCCTTTAAGATTCCTTTGCACTAAAACAAATGGAAAACTCACCAAACCCAAAGGAAATAAAAAAACAAATCAAACATAGTATTTTGAAAACACCAACAAATAGTCATAACAAATGTTTTATGTGTGTCTATTTGCAAACCTTAAGGTAAAAACAAAAACTTCCAGGCCCTTTTCAATTTGGTCGTTTATGGCCTCAATCTCAGTCACTCTCCCCAAGATTATAGTCCCAGGAAACATTTCAAAGAGAGACAATGAAACACCGATTTTCCCAGAAAAACACAAAATACTTAGTTGGTATTCATTACACTACAACGATTCAGAAACTCAAAAGTGAACTATAAACCAAACCTAATGATAATTCCACTGCACCTCAAATCATTAATCATAAGTTTTAATCAACATCAATGTATATGTATGCTTAATTGAACATGTTACCCTTAGATACAATTATCCTGATATCATTACTATCTAAATGCAATACCTTTTTCCTCTGTCGCAAATGTAGTACATTTCTCAGCGTAAGAAATCAGTCATTTAATCCCAGGCATTTAATAAAAACGTAAACGTGTTCTCCCATGGCTCCTTCAACTTACATATTTTAGATAACTTCCATCCGTCCCGGAAGAAAGAATCCTACTCAAACACATCAGATAATACAATGTTTAATTAAGTAAAATCAACACCTAAAATCAACAATAAACAGTAAACAAATAAACAAACCCCTTTAATTAGTGACTACCCATCCCGCATGCGGGAGCGTAATCATCGACTGACACTAATTAGCATAACGCAACGGACATAAATATTCCTAGAAAATATTCCTATTCATGAAAATCACAACTGAAATATATTGAGACACAGCTTAGCCTTTTGTTAATCACCCCGTCATCTCAGATTTTCAAAGCTAGACAAGCATTTGTGTAAATTTATCGATAGCCTAGCATAGCATTTTGTCCAGCTAGCAGCAGGTAACTTGGTCACGGAAATCAGAAAAGCAATAAAATTAAATAGTTTATATTTGATGAGCTTCGGGATGTTTTCACTCACGAGACTCCCAGTTAGATAGAAAATGTTCCTTTTTTCCAAAAATATTATTTTTGTAGGCGAAATAGCTCTGTTTGTTCTTCACGTTTGGCTGAGATATCGTCCGGAAATTGCAGTCACGAAAACGCCAAAAAATATTCCAAATTAGCTCCATAATATCGACAGAAACATGGCAAACGTTGTTTATAATCAGTCCTCAAGGTGTTTTTCAAATATCTATTTGATAATATATCCGTCGGGACAATTTGTTTTTCAGTAGGACCGATTGGAATAATGGCTACCTCTGTATTTTACGTGAGAGTCACTCTGGGAGCCATCAGGTGACCACTTGCGCAATGTAGCCGCTTACGGGTATTCTTCAACATAAATGCGTAAAACTACGTCACAATGCTGTAGACACCTTCGGGAATACGGAGAAAGAGTAATCTGGTTGATAGCCCATTCACTGCTCAATTGGGACGCATTGGAAAGCAGCGCTTTCAAAACATGAGGCACTTCCGGATTGGATTTTTCTCAGGCTTTCGCCTGCAACATCCGTTCTGTTATTCTCACAGACAATATTTTTACAGTTTTGGAAACTTTAAAGTGTTTTCTATCTTAAGCTGTCAATAATATGCATATTCTAGCATCTTGTCCTGACAAAATATCCCGTTTACTACGGGAATGTTATTTTTCCAAAAATGAAAATACTGCACACTAGTCACAAAAGGTCAGCTATCTAAATCATTTCAACCTGTTGATATAAATTTAGTAAAAACCATCCTGATTTTTAACAAATCTAAAATCTTTCAAAAGTTAGCGCTGTCTCATCAGCGTAAGAATCAAAACAAACTTTTTTTCCACTCATATCCACAAAGTTTTCATTCCCCAAAGGTCAATACTGTCCAGCACGTACATTAATGATCTTCCTTCTGTCTGTACAGGATCTGAAGTTCCAATGTATGCAGATGATACAGTGATAAATTCATGCAAATAACAAACGAACTACACAAGAACTCACTACTATAATCGTTCAGATGGCAAAATTGCTCAGAGACTCATGTTTACATCTCAATAAAATAAAACACAGTCTGCATGTTCCTCAAAAAACAACAACTGATGCCCCTGAGACAGATGTATATGTATCAGGGGAAAAGCACAAATAACCAATTCAACCTAGCTAATTTCCCAAAACATATGCAATTTTTTTGACTATAGAGGTAACAAAACTATAATTTAAATCTATGATACTCCCCCACTTAAAACCCCTTGGGCCCAGGGGACGCTTGTGTCCCACTTGGGCAAAAAACAGGCAAAATGCAGCACGGAAATAAAAAAAAATGATATAAAAATCAAACCTTCATTAAATCACACATGTAAGATATTCAATTAAAGCTACACTCGTTGAGAATCCAGCCAACATGTCAGATTTTAAAAAGGCTTTTCGGCGAAAGCATAAGAAGCTATTATCAGATGATAGCACAATGTCAACATAGAGAGTAGCATATTTCAACCTTGCAGGCGCCACACAAAACGCAGAAATAAAATATAAAACATGCATTACCTTGACGAGCTCCTTTTGTTGGCACTCCAATATGTCCCATAAACATCACAATTGGTCCTTTTGTTCGATTAATTCCGTCCATATACTGTATATCCAAATGTCCATTTATTTGACGCGTTTGATCCAGTAAAAAACAGCTTCCAAAAAACGCAAAATATTTCAAAAGTTGCCTATAAACTTTGCCAAAATATTTCAAATTACTTTTGTAATACAACTTTAGGTATTTTTAATCGATCAAATTGTAGACGGGGAAATCTGTTTTCAATACAGGAAGAAAACAAACCATGCTCCTCTTCACGTCTTGCGCAACTCTCAGCAGTGTTACGTAGTTCCTAGATGGCCTTCTTCTTCATTTCACAAAGGAATAACCTCAACCAAATTCCAAAGACTGGTGATATCCAGCGGAAGCGGTAGGAACTAAAAAACAAGTTCCTAAGAAATGTCCCTTGCCATTGACAACTCAGGGAACAGACAGAGGCCAAAAAAACAAAATTCTGAACTGTTAGTCCTCTGGGTTTTGCCTGCGACATAAGTTCTGTTATACTCACAGACATGATTCAAACAGTTTTAGAAACTTCAGTGTGTTTTCTATCCAAATCTACTAATATGCATATCTTATATTCCTGGCATGAGTAGCAGGAAGTTGAAATTGGGCACGCTATTTATCCAAAAGTGAAAATGCTGCCCCCTATACCTTAAAAGGTTTTAACATCCTACCTTACTAGTTTGGTCCAAGCTTGCTTTTCAACATTAATACCCATTCAGTCTTCTGCCAACAGGCTCTCAAACTACTCAACCTGCAATCAACTTTAATGACCTGACATTGTTCCACATAATGGAAACAGATTATAATGTTAGACTACATTAACTTTCCTGCTCAAATTCACTGGTATTACCTATAAATCAAACCAAGAATCAATAACCATCTGAATACATTATCACAATGTTTCCTCACTCACACTTGAATCACTTTCAGCTTAACCTCTCTGCGCACCGAAATTCGACAACATATGGTGATCGCTACACAAATAGTCATATTAAACATTCATGAAAATACAAGTGTCTCACATGTTTCGATAGCCTAGAATCTTGCTAATCCAACTGCGTTGTCAGATTTAAAAAAGGATTTACTCCGAAACAATACGATGTGATTATCTGAGGATAGAGCCCCATAAAAAACAACTATTTCAACCAGCACAGGCGTAACAAAATCACAAACTGTAGTAAAATAAATTGTTTACCTTTGATTCATTGTTACACAATGAATGGTGTTATGTTTGATAAAATCATTTTTTATAGCTGAACACGAAACATTTTGTGACCGCTTGTGTCTTGAATTCCGTCTCATTCCATTTTCGACAACACATTCAAAGTAAATGCAGACAGTAAACGTGACTTTTCCAGTCACGTTTGGTTTCATTGCAATCAACTGGTTTGTTTGTAACACAATCAGCGGTTTGTAACACAACCAAACCTGATGGGTCATTTCGCAGGACGTATTGACTGAAAGAAACCGATTTGAAAACAACAAGTAATGACATCATTGTGCACCAATGATGTGACGCTATTTTGTTGATTGACTGTATTTTAACCAAATGACCACTGATCGTCTTGAAATCTAGCTGGGTAGATAGCCATTGAGCTGAGGTAAACGGCAATATGTAATGTTTACGTGTTGGAAGACCAACCCATGTAGTAAACTCCGGGCATAAAGAAAGTCATTCGCATTTCAGTTTCATACCGGAAGGAGCAACTCATATTACGCACAGCATTGTTTTGGTAAACGCGCATATTCAGCTGTTTATATATCAATCATTATGGCAACTAAGTCAGGGAAAGCTAAATCTAAGTCTAGATATACATATGTACACACAATTTTAGAAGAAATTGATCGGGAAAGTGAGACAGAGATTGTTGTAAGACGATTCATTTAGCGATTCCCAAGTGGAGGAATATTTTTTGAACGGAGAGGACATCGTTTTGGACTGGTAAGTTCTTCTCATGCTAATGCCCTTGTTTGAAATTGATAATATAAAACATTATTTGTGTTTTTTTTAGTAGCAATATATAAAAATGTAATGTAATGAAATGTGAGATGCGTGTGTCTGCCGCCCCACCCCAACCCACATGAAATAGCCTATTTGAGGCTGTTGAGGGGAGGGCAGGCCCACAACAATGGCCAAAGTGAAATGGAGACAGTAGATACAGCTGGTCTGTTGTAATATAATAAAAACAGCAGATCTAGCTGGTCTGTCATAATATAATAGAGACAGTAGATCTAGCTGAAATGTCATAATATAAAAGAGACAGTAGATCTAGCAGGTCTATAATAATATATTCAACCTTATGTTCCTGTACTCTATATATCTATATATATATATGTTTATTATACCTGTTGATACAGGGCTCATATGTGAAACTATTCTAACGGAACATTTTCTTTCACAGTGACACTGACCACGAATGGGAGCCCCAGTGCCAAGGTGTCCATCCCCCACTGAAGCTGGTTCATCCAGCTCCTGCCACAAGTGGTGTTCATCTGCCCAAATGTATTTCTGCAGGCATGGATGTGCCTCAGGGCCAAAAGGGCACAACACGGAGGCGTCGCTGTGTTCTTTGCAAAATGAAGTCCCCCATCACCTGCACCACTTGCTTGGTGACCCTCTGCTTTACAGCAGAAAGAGACTGCTGTGGCACCTGGCATCAGCAACACAATATTGTGTAGTGGACTGAGGGTCTTCCAAATATTGAAAGTGTTATTTTGTAATTGTATATTTTTTTTCATGTTTTTTTCTCCATTTTTGGGGGGGGGGGTGTGTTAGAATACCATTTTGGTATTTTGTATATAGTTATTCCATTCAAAATGTATAACTTAACCAATTTGGACACTTGGGTACATTTGGGCTATTTGTGTGGGACACCTGGGTGACTTCATGATAAATGTCATGTTGCACACTCATTTAGGAAGTTATCATTCTGAAACTTTGCACAAGTACTGTTGCCCTCTTATGTTTTTCACTGAAAGTGTCCCCATCAACCTATCTGAATGTTTGTTTTATCTTGTTCAATTTAAAGATGATGATACAACAATAAAAATTAAAAACATGTTTTTTTTTCATTGTATTATCTAAACCAGATCTATTGTATTCTCCTACATTCAATTAACATGTACATTTTCACACACTTCAGAGTGTTTTCTTTCAAATGTTACCAATAATATGCATATTAGATTTGGGTATGTCTTTAGGCGGAAATTTAAAAAAGTAGGGGGGTAGCTCTATTAACATCTTATTTCTTTTTCTCCAGTGGGCAAAAATATAACCCCTCTATCGTAAGCTTTAAAACCAAACTTTATAACTTCCTCTTCTCTTTCCTCTTCACACTTATGAAATGTCCAAGACTTTAAAAATAACACACGCAGCGCCAAAATTATAACATGTGTCAGTCAATCTATAAAAATGAAAAACATTTCGGTGGGCACCTCTCTATCGCCATTATCTCACCGCTATTATTTACAATTTCTTTAATTTAGGCAACTGTCTCCTCTATTGATACAGTAATTTAATTATGACTCAATTCTCAATACATTATTCCAGCAGATAATTTAGGGAACAGACACCGTCTTGCATCAAAAGTTGCTTCTTTATTATTTTTTAGTTGAATTAATTAGTCTATTAATTTAACCTAAACAATCTATTAAAAAGTTCAATTTATCCCTTCTATCAATTTGAAACAAACAAGCTATTAAAACGTTCAGTTCATATCTTATACAAACACTAGCGACCATAACTTTCCAGGCAAAACATACAAATAGATGAATGATTTGATTGTATCAAAAACTCAGATTTGAGTTAGCACATTGGCCGGGAACCAAACCCAGGACTACAGCTTGGAAGGCAGCTATGCTCACCACTATACCACCAACGCAATGTGAATGACTAAGATTCTCCGCAAATAAACCCACTTTACAAGTAAAATCAAGACGTCACTATCGGCAATTCCCAGAAAAATAGACCTAGTTTTAAAGGTCCAAGCGCTACCCCGGCTATGATTCTCATATGCCAAATGAATAGATTAGCTATCAAAGAATAAAATCTACATTTATTGACTAGGAAACAGATCTTGCGCCTTTTAACAAAAGTAGATTATGTTTACTTATACAACATATTTCAATTACTTTACTACATCACGCAATGATAATTAGTTTGATGGAAAACCTTAGGCTTTGTACGACATTATAAATTACGTCGAGATTCCCTCGAATTCTCTCTAACTTTATGGAAAACAGTTTATTCAATAAATCTTGCAATTTCTCTCATAAAAAACATTATCAGACCTTAAGGGCAGTTTTATTTCAAATGTTGTACCCAGACAGAGATAATCAATATGCATTTTATAGTTACATTGTTAGGGTAAGATAACCAAAAGTGGACACACTCTAATCAGTTTCTAGGGCTCAATTTCCCAGATTTTGTAGACTAGTTTAATAGTGCTTAAAACCTATTCTTTATCAAATTATCCATTAAAGATACAACTCAAAACCTACGTACGTCTACGAATGGGTGGTTTAAATTGTATCTAATTATATTCTCAGCATTACTTTATCAAATCTCTAGTAATTGATTATTCACACATACAATTTATCATAATTTCAAATATTCACAGAATCCATATGAAACGTAAGAAAATCTTAGGTACTCACACAGAACTTTAAGGATCACCCACACAGGATTGGTCAGATGTTCATACAGAACTGGTCAGACGTTAACATAGAACATCAGAACATACTTGAAAGGTTACTCGTACAGAGTCAACCTACCCCGCTCGCACAGAACGCTCCGACAAATACTACCTAGTGATCCCATAACAAAATACTCACACAGAGTAACCCAGGGCTTCACCAAGTACCATGTTTCACACAGAACACACAGTCAACTTGGCCCCTCACCCCCACAGACCACACCAATCCCCACTGTGATCAATTCAGTGTCAGGACAGCTCTTTGTCACTCGCAACTGGACAGTGGCAGAGTATCTTTGAGTCCACAAACCCTCAGATTACTCTCCCCTGACTCGGCCCTGCTTACTCCTCCAAGGTGCCCTCCTTAGAAAGGAATTCACACTCAGAGTATACGTAACAGAGGCATATTTAAAAACATTTACTTCAAGTGTGTGGTTCGCTCACCTCTTTAAAGAAGAAAAACTCAGTTCGAGATGTGGTATCCACTCGGCTCGCTTCCTCTCAGATCAAAGGTTGGTCCATCTGCTTCGTTCCCGAAGTGTGGTTTCCCTAAGATCCCAAGTTTGAGGGATCCTTCGTGCACGATTTATTTATCTAGATCGTCAGGAACGGTCACCGAGTGAAGATTCACACCCTGTCCTCGTCGCCAAAATGTTGTGGAAATGTCCTGTATTACCAAATCATGAGAGAGCAAACCACACACAAGTCAGAGTTATCATAAAGTCCATCTTT
Organism: Oncorhynchus masou masou; assembly: GCF_036934945.1. Classification (NCBI taxonomy): domain Eukaryota; kingdom Metazoa; phylum Chordata; class Actinopteri; order Salmoniformes; family Salmonidae; genus Oncorhynchus; species Oncorhynchus masou. The sequence goes on from NW_027009741.1 coordinate 24,623, forward strand.
AATTATATGAACTTCACCACAGCCCCGTGACTCTCAGATCAATTCAATGTCTATAAATGAATTCTCTCAGAGTGCTTACAAAACAGTCCTTTAGTATCATTTATAGCCAAGACACACCCATCAAAACTCACATGATGAATAAAAGATCTTAGGAACATTACACAAATAACCTTTTACCAGAAAAAAGAGTATCTCATAATTTATTGCATTAGCTATAAATTATCGTTCAGTGTGACCTCTAAGACGAAATTCCTATCTCATTCTTGGTACCACTTAGGACCAAAACATTACCTTATCCAATGGCATATATCAATTGTCAATTCTAGATGCTCCCATAAAAAATTACAACCCCTCCTGGACAAGCTTATGGAGAGGAGTGACTGGCACACAGACATTGTGGAGCCACCTAACTGGTTCCCCATTAATCACACCATCCCTTCACATGGTTTAGGAATAGTTACAGACACATTCACAGATAAGACAAACCGGACCTCTCCCCTCTCTGGGGCCCAAGTAACTTTTTCCACATAAGCATGCTTATGAAAATTAATAAAACATCTTATTTATCAATGTTACCTAAAGAATTTTGGTTCTGCTACCACATCTGTCATACATGGTAATCCAGAGCATCCCAAACTTGCTCAATGAATATTAAGGCCATGGAAGTTTTCAGCTTCCAGGAATTTTGTACAGATGGGGCTGTGCACTGGGGCCCTGCATTATCATGCTAAAACATGAGGTGATGGCAGCGGAAGAATAGCACGACAATGGGCCTCAGGATCTCGTCACGGTATCTCTGTGCATTCAAATTGCCATCGATAAAATGCAATTGTGTTCATTGTCTGTAGCTTATGCCTGCCCATACCACCGCCACCATGGGGCACTGTGTTCACAACATTGGCTTCAGCAAACCGCTCGCCCACATGACGCAATACACGCTATCTGCCTTCTGCCTGGTATAGTTGAAACCGAGATTCATCTGTGAAGAGCACACTTATCCAGCGTGCCAGTGACCATCGAAGGTGAGCATTTGCACACGGAACTCGGTTACGATGCCAAACTGCTTTCAGGTCAAGACCCTGGTGAGGACGACAAGCACGCAGATGAGCTTCCCTGAGACGGTTTCTGAGTTTGTGCAGAAATTTTTCGGTTTTGCAAACCAACAGTTTCATCAGCTGTCCTGGTGGCTGGTCTCAGATGAACCCACAGATGAGATTATCTTGGCAAAGGAGAAATTCTCACTTCCGGGGATGTAAACAAACCCAGTCAAACTGAGCAATTGGGGGAGAAGGGCCTTGATTAGGGAGGTGGCCAAGAACCCCATAGTCACGCTGACAGAACTCCAGAGTTCCTCTGTGGCATTGGGAGAACCGTCCAGAAGGACAACCATCTCTGCAGCACTCCAATCATGCCTTTATCGTAGAGTGGCCAGATGGAAGCCACTCCTCAGTAGAAGGCACATGACAGCCTGCTTGGAGTTTGCCAAAAGGCACCTAAACATTCTCAGACCATGAGAAACAAGATTCTCTGGTCAGATGAAACCAAGATTGAACTCTTTGGCCTGAATGCCAAGCGACATGTCTGGAGGGACCATACCTACAGGGAAGCATGTTTTCAGCAGGAGGGACTGAGAGACTAGTCAGGATCAAGGGAAAGTTGAACGGAGGACCTCAGACTGGGGAGAAGGTTAACCTTCCAACAGGACAACGACCCTAAGCACACAGCCAAGACAACACAGGAGTGGCTTCGGGACAAGTCTCTGAATGTCCTTGAGTTGCCCAACCAGAGCCCGGACTTGAACCTGATCGAGCATCTCTGGAGAGACCTGAAAATAGCTGTGCAGCGATGATCCCCATCCAATCTGACAGAGCTTGAGAGGAACTGCAGAGAAGAATGGGAGAAACTCTCCAAATACAGGTGTGCCAAGCTTGTAGTGTCATACCCAAGAAGACTCAAGGCTGTAATCGCTGCCAAAGGTGCTTCAACAAAGTACTGAGTAAAGGGTCTGAATACTTATGTAAATATGATATTTCCGTTTTTGAATTTTAATACATTTGCAAACATTTTCTAAAAACCTGTTTTTGCTTTGTCTTTAGTTAGTCATTATGGGGTGTTGTGTGTAGATTGATGTGGGGAAAAAATATTTAATCCATTTTAGAATAAGACTGTAATGTAACAAAATGTGGAAGAAGTCAAGGGGTCTGAATACTTTCTGAATGCACTGTATCATTTTCTAGTTCTGAGTCTCTACTTTTATCCAATGTGAAAAAAACACCATATAAAGTGTTGATACATAAGACCGAATCGAGCCGGTCGGCCACATATTTTGTCAGGGTTGGGCTCTGAAGTAGTAAACAGGATACAGAATAGCAACTTGCATTTGAAAGAAAGGAAATAGAATTGAATTAAGTGAAATTAAAATATATTATATTATTTTTTTGTGTGTAGTCTATAGAAATATAGATATTTTACATATAACATGTCATTATGCAACACAGTAAGATACACCTGCTCTTTCTATGACAGACTGACCAGGTGAATCCAGGTGAAATCTATGATCCCTTATTGATGTTACTTGTTAAGTCCACTTCAATCAGTGTAGATGTTTTATTTATCTAGGCAAGTCAGATAAAAACTATTTATTATTTTCAATGACAGCCTAGGAACAGTGGGTTAACGGCCTTGTCCATGGGCAGAACGACAGATTATTACTATATGTATATATTCATTTTTTTTTACCTTGTCAGCTCGGTGATTCAATCTTGCAACCTTCCGGTTACAAGTCCAACACTCTAACCGCTAGGCTACCTGCCACCCCAAGGGGAGGATACAGGTTAAAGAAGGATTTTTAAGTGAATGGGCAAGTGCCTTAGAACGGGGTATGGTAGTAGGTGCCAGGTGCACCTGCTTGTGTCAAGAATGGCAACACTCCTTGGTTTTTTACACTCCACAGTGTCCTGTGTGTATCAAGAATAGTCCACCACCCAAAGGACATCCAGCCAACTTGACCCAACTGTGGGAAGCATTAGAGTCAACATGGGCCAGCATCCCTGTGGGCAGCTTTCGATACCTTGTAGAGTCCACGCTCCAGCGATTGCAGGCTGTTCTGACAGCAAAAGATGTTACAACTCAATATTAAGAAGGTGTTCCTGATGTTTTGTACACTCTGTGGAATTGGATATTCTAAGCACTAAGGTTAAAATAGTAAATGACCATTCTTTACAGAGAAAAGTGATGTTCTTTGGTGTCTGGAAGTGTGACCTGTCAGATTCTATGTCTGAGTGGAAGTTCTTTGAATTGCACTGAATTCAATTCTTCTTCCTGTCACTCAAACTGAATTGAGCCCAACCTTGCTTGGTTTTCACGAAAAAAACTTGAACATTGTCTTCCAAATGTTTAACGATGTAAACTAATCTGAAAAAAAAATTGACAAAAGTAGACAAAGTAGTAGACAAAGTAGACAAAAGGTGTAATCATTTCAGAATGGTAATGTGTAGCGCATTAGTAAGTGCACTGTACATAGAATACCAATGGTGAAATGGGTCCCCATACTTTGACATATGTCTAAGAAAGAGGAACTAGAGGAAGTACATATAACTTCCGCAAAATGCCACTATAGACCACGTGGAAGGGTCATTCCACGAATACAGTGCCTTTTATGTCCTAGTGACATTATATGTGTAAATTTGATATAACTCTCAATTTTAGAGTTGGATGACATAGACCTGCTTTAACTAAACCATGTTAAAAATTCCAAAAGTGTTTTTTCATTCAAATAAATGTATTGTTTTCTCAAATTCCCATTTTGGTTTGTCCCACATCCTTTTTTCCAAATTCTAGAATGATTTTAACCCACTTAATTGCAAATTAAATGACCCCATGTTTTCACCATCATTGGTAAAGCCCTAGTTATTTTGTTGTTTTGATCAAGTAATTTCTGAAGATTATTATTTATTTAATGTGATTAGCGATTCATTTACATTTGTCTCTCAGGTGAGTCCCACTGTAATGCTGGCGCGTATCCATAGATACCAACTATTAGTGTGTGTGATTACTGAGCCAGAGTGGTATTTGTGAGACAAGGGTGGAACCTGAAAGGGCGGGGGAGCCGGGTCTTTTATACAAAACGTCTGTAGAGTGGGTTGAGCTACACTACACTACAGTCAGAGCCGCCTGCAGACAATGATCAGCTCGGGGGAAATCTGATTATCAGCATTTTGATGCCATATTCATAAATATCCAAGTACAGTATATGCAAGGAATTTTTCCAACAACAGGTTTCTGTGCCAACGCACCAAACAATCAATAAACAAAGTATACCGACTTTGGGCACTTCAATATCATGGTTTGCATTTTCAACACCACAATAAATAGACTATGTCAATCTGGACAAAGAGAATATAGATCCATACCTTGTAGACTAACCCAGTATAGAAGGCTTGACTTGACAATCTCTGAATGTCATTAAACATTTTGGTGTTTTGTTGCACAGTTTGAATTGCTTGATTTGATATATTTATTTATTTTATAAAAATATATATATATTTCACCATTATTTAACCAGGTAGGCTAGTTGAGGACAATTTCTAATTTTCAACTGCGACTTGGCCAAGATAAAGCACAGCAGTGTGAACAGACAACACAGAGTTACACATGGAGTAAACAATTAACAAGTCAATAACACAGTAGAAAAAAGAAAAAGAGTCTATATACATTGTGTGCAAAGGCATGAGGAGGTAGGCGAATAATTACAATTTAGCAGATTAACACTGGAGGGATAAATAAATATAAATATATATATAGCTTAGGCCTAACTCCAGAGATATGCCGGTGGCATGCTACAACACCGATATGCATTTCTTTATGTCAAATCAAATTGTATTAAATCAAATCAAATTGTATTACATTTGATTTGACATAATGAAATGCATTTCGGTGCCGTAGCATGCAACCGGCATATCTCTGGAGTTAGGCTTAAAAGGCCGAAGAGGCGTTTAAGCATAACTCCAGAGATATGCCGTTGGCGTGCTATGACACATGCATTTCTTTATGTCAGATGTCTACTGCATCAGCTATACAGATATAGACATGCAGAAGGAGGGTTCATTTTCAATCCAAATGTTTTGTATAAGCATTATATTGTTAGATTATAGGAGTAACTATGGTAGGCCTGAAACATTTTTCCTCACCTCAAGTTCAACTGTCAGAGTCATTGCCTTCATATCATAGGCCTGCAGTAGCTAAAGCAACTTAATAACAGCCACAAATACAAGCAGAAGAGCAAGTGTAAACAAAATGAATGCACTACCCTCCCTCTGCCCCCCAAAACCACACAACCCTCCCCCCAAAAATGACACTACACAAAAAGCACTCTATTTCTGGAACGCCCCGTAATACGGAAAACCCAAATGCTCAATGCGACAATTATTTCCTTTTTCTCAGACACTTGTCAAAGTATGGGGACCTATTTGCATTTCACCATTTCCATTCTGCTGACTTTTATCCATCAAGCAGGTAAATACATATTTTCAATACATCTGTATAGTGATATTGATTACATTCATTAGACATTTGTACCTATAATGTGAGTACTAGGTTAGTAAGTAACAGTGAGTATCATTTGGGGAGGGGCAAAATGTTGGTTCTGTCCTTATAATATATCCTTTCTCCAGAGGTGTGAACTTGTTCACGTCCCTTCATGGATTTGATAGGAAATGACTGGTGAAAACTCAACTTAGTCAATGCCAACACCTTTATACATTTATCGGGAATAGTGAGGGAGGGCACACTTCCGGAGGAAGGAGAGATTATTGGGACGCACCCAGGGATTACAGAGGGAAGAAGTCATATGATCTAATGAATAGGTTTAAGTCACTGTTGTGATGTTGTGAATTTTACACCATTCAAGTCACTCATAAAGACTTTCATTATAATTGAAAGTATGTCATTAACTTTAGGTCAACAGTTTTTTTTGATGATACTTTAATTTTTAACATTATGAAGCTAAACGTGTTTGTTTACAAAGCCTGAAATAATAACACAAACAATCGAGTAATACATTTTTTTTATTATACTTTGATAAAAATATGTCAGTTAGTTACGCTACAGGAAAGTCAGCAACAGGAAGCAGCACCACAACGTCATTTTAAGAATGGAAACTTCAGCTAGAAAGACAGTCACAGCACAGACTGCTATGCATAGCTCAAGTCAAGTCAAGTTAACCAACGGCCACTCTCTGAGCACCCAACTTATAGCTATATCAGGGTCCAGAATTATTGGATCTTTGAGAAAGATGAGCCAAAAGACTGTACAAAATATACAATACAAATACTCAGCTATATTCTATGCTAAAAAAAGGGGAAATGTATATTATTGAGAAAGAGATTTTGTTTAACAAGTAATAAAAAAAATTAAACATATGGATCAAAATGATTGTCACCCTTGTTTTCAATATTCCAGCACCCTCCCCTTGTGAGGGTAACAATACTGAGGATTTTTCTAAAATGTTTCATGAGATTGAAGAACACATTGGGAGGGATCTTTTCCCCCATATACAGTGCCTTGCGAAAGTATTTGGCCCCCTTGAACTTTGCGACCTTTTGCCACATTTCAGGCTTCAAACATAAAGATATAAAACTGTAATTTTTGTGAAGAATCAACAACAAGTGGGACACAATCATGAAGTGGAACTACATTTATTGGATATTTCAAACTTTTTTAACAAATCAAAAACTGAAAAATTGGCTGTGCAAAATTATTCAGCCCCTTTACTTTCAGTGCAGCAAACTCTCTCCAGAAGTTCAGTGAGGATCTCTGAATGATCCAATGTTGACCTAAATGACTAATGATGATAAATTCAATCCACCTGTGTGTAATCAAGTCTCCGTATAAATGCACCTGCACTGTGATAGTCTCAGAGGTCCGTTAAAAGCGCAGAGAGCATCATGAAAAACAAGGAACACACCAGGCAGGTCCGAGATACTGTTGTGAAGAAGTTTAAAGCCGGATTTGGATACAAAAAGATTTCCCAAGCTTTAAACATCCCAAGGAGCACTGTGCAAGCGATAATATTGAAATGGAAGGAGTATCAGACCACTGCAAATCTACCAAGACCTGGCCGTCCCTCTAAACTTTCAGCTCATACAAGGAGAAGACTGATCAGAGATGTAAATGGAACTTTTTGGCAACAATGCAAAACGTTATGTTTGGCGTAAAAGCAACACAGCTCATCACCCTGAACACACCATACCCACTGTCAAACATGGTGGTGGCAGCATCATGGTTTGGGCCTGCTTTTCTTCAGCAGGGACAGGGAAGATGGTTAAAATTGATGGGAAGATGGATGGAGCCAAATACAGGACCATTCTGGAAGAAAACCTGATGGAGTCTGCAAAAGACCTGAGACTGGGACGGAGATTTGTCTTCCAACAAGACAATGATCAAAAGGTGTGAGGTGAGGTGTACCTGTGGATGTATTTCAAGGCCTACCTTCAAACTCGGTGCCTCTTTGCTTGACATCATGGGAAAATCAAAAGAATCAGCCAAGACCTCAGAAAATAATTGTAAACCTCCACAATTTTGGTTAATCCAAGAAAAAAATTCCAACCCCCTGAAGGTACTACATTCATCTGTACAAACAATAGTACGCAAGTATAAACACCATGGGACCACGCAACCATCATACTGCACAGGAAGGAGAAGCGTTCTGTCTCCTGGAGATGAACGTACTTTGGTGCAAAAAGTGCACATCAATCCCAGAACAACAGCAAAGGACCCTGTGAAGATGCTGGAGGAGACAGGTACAAAACTATCTATATCCACAGTAAAACGAGTCAGTTTTTAACGTAACCTGAAAGGCCGCTCAGCAAGGAAGAAGCCACTGCTCCAAAATCACCATAAAAAAGCCAGACTGCACATTGGGACAAAGATCATACTTTTTGGAGAAATGTCCTCTGGTCTGAATAGAACTGTTTGGCCATAATGACCATTGTTTGTTTTTTAGGAAAAGGATGAGGCTTGCAAGCTGAAGAACACCATCCCATCCGTGAAGCACGGGGGTGGCATCATGTTGTGGGGGTGCTTTGTTGCAGGATGGACTGGTGCACTTCACAAAATGGATGGCATCATGAGGATGGATAATTATGTGGATATATTGAAGCAACATCTCAAGACATCAGTCAGGAAGTTAAAGCTTGGTCACAAATTAATCTTCCAAATGGACAATGACACCAAGCATACTTCCAAAGTTGTGGCAAAATTACTTAAGAACAACAAAGTCAAGGTATTGGAGTGGCCATCACAAAGCCCTGACCTCAATCCTATAGCAAATTTGTGGGCAGAACAGAAAAGTGTGGGCGAGCAAGAAGGCCTACAAATCTGATTTAGTTACACCAGCACTGTCAGGCGGAATGGGCCAAAATCACCCAACTTATTATGGGAAGCTTGTGGAAGGCTCCCCGAAATGTTTGATCCAAGTTAAACTGTTAAAAGGCAATGCTACCAAATACTAATTGAGTGTATGTTAACTTCTAACCTTCCGACTTCAACTGTATGTCTTTATCATTCTCACACAAGTAAATTGCTGAAGGCCCAAGCCTATACCACGTCATCTACTGGTATAACATTGCTAATGAATCCAGATCAAAAAACAAACTATCGACTTTTATTTTGGAAATGAAACTGGCAGCTGAAACGCAACTAATGTCTGGGCTAGTTCAAATCAAATCAAATTTATTTATATAGCCCTTCGTACATCAGCTGATATCTCAAAGTGCTGTACAGAAACCCAGTCTAAAACCCCAAACAGCAAGCAATGCAGGTGTAGATGCACGGTGGTTAGGAAAAACTCCCTAGAAAGGCCAAAACCTAGGAAGAAACCTAGAGAGGAACCAGGCTATGTGGGGTGGCCAGTCCTCTTCTGGCTGTGCCGGGTAGAGATTATAACAGAACATGGCCAAGATGTTCAAATGTTCATAAATGACCAGCATGGTCGAATAATAATAAGGTAGAACAGTTGAAACTGGAGCAGCAGCACGGCCAGGTGGACTGGGGACAGCAAGGAGTCATCATGTCAGGTAGTCCTGGGGCATGGTCCTAGGGCTCAGGTCCTCCGAGAGAGAGAAAGAAAGAGAATTAGAGAGAGCATATGTGGGGTGGCCAGTCCTCTTCCGGCTGGAGATTATAACAGAACATGGCCAAGATGTTCAAATGTTCATAAATGACCAGCATGGTCGAATAATAATAAGGTAGAACAGTTGAAACTGGAGCAGCAGCACGGCCAGGTGGACTGGGGACAGCAAGGAGTCATCATGTCAGGTAGTCCTGGGGCATGGTCCTAGGGCTCAGGTCCTCCTCCGAGAGATAAGGAGAGAATTAGAGAACGCACACTTAGATTCACACAGGACACCGAATTGGACAGGAGAAGTACTCCAGATATAACAAACTGACCCCAGCCCCCCGACACATAAACTACTGCAGCATAAATACTGGAGGCTGAGACAGGAGGGGTCAGGAGACACTGTGGCCCCACCCGAGGACACCCCCGGACAGGGCCAAACAGGAAGGATATAACCCCACCCACTTTGCCAAAGCACAGCCCCCACACCACTAGAGGGATATCTTCAACCACCAACTTTACCATCCTGAGACAAAGCTGAGTATAGCCCGCAAAGATCTCCGCCATGGCACAACCCAAGGGGGGGGTGCCAACCCAGACAGGATGACCACATCAGTGAATCAACCCACTCAGGTGACGCACCCCCCCCAGGGACGGCATGAGAGAGCCCCAGTAAGCCAGTGACTCAGCCCCTGTAATAGGGTTAGAGGCAGAGAATCCCAGTGGAAAGAGGGGAACCGGCCAGGCAGAGACAGCAAGGGTGGTACGTTGCTCCAGAGCCTTTCCGTTCACCTTCCCACTCCTGGGCCAGACTACACTCAATCATATGACCCACTGAAGAGATGAGTCTTCATTAAAGACTTAAAGGTTGAGACCGAGTTTGCGTCTCTGACATGGGTAGGCAGACCGTTCCATAAAAATGGAGCTCTATAGGAGAAAGCCCTGCCTCCAGCTGTTTGCTTAGAAATTCTAGGGACAATTAGGAGGCCTGCGTCTTGTGACCGTAGCGTAGGTGTAGGTATGTACGGCAGGACCAAATCAGAGAGATAGGTAGGAGCAAGCCCATGTAATGCTTTGTAGGTTAGCAGTAAAACCTTGAAATCAGCCCTTGCTTTGACAGGAAGCCAGTGTAGGGAGGCCAGCACTGGAATAATCTGATCAAATATTCTGGTTCTAGTCAGGATTCTAGCAGCCGTTTCCGGGTAGCCGGAAAGTAGAGCATTGCAGTAGTCTAACCTAGAAGTGACAAAAGCATGGATTCATTTTTCTGCATCATTTTTGGACAGTAAGTTTCTGATTTTTGCAATGTTACGTAGATGGAAAAAAGCTGTCCTTGAAATGGTCTTGATATGTTCTTCAAAAGAGAGATCAGGGTCCAGAGTAACGCGAGGTCCTTCACAGTTTTATTTGAGATGACTGTACAACCATTAAGATTAATTGTCAGATTCAACAGAAGATCTCTTTGTTTCTTGGGACCTAGAACAAGCATCTCTGTTTTGTCCGAGTTTAAAAGTAGAAAGTTTGCTGCCATCCACTTCCTTATGTCTGAAACACATGCTTCTAGCGAGGGCAATTTTGGGGCTCCACCATGTTTCATTGAAATGTACAGCTGTGTGTCATCCGCATAGCAGTGAAAGTTAACATTATGTTTTCGAATAACATCCCCAAGAGGTAAAATATATAGTGAAAACAACAGTGGTCCTAAAACGGAACCTTGAGGAACACCGAAATTTACAGTTGATTTGTCAGAGGACAAACCATTCACAGAGACAAACTGATATCCTTCCGACAGATAAGATCTAAACCAGGCCAGAACTTGTCCGTGTAGACCAATTTGGGTTTCCAATCTCTCCAAAAGAATGTGGTGACCGATGGTATCAAAAGCAGCACTAAGGTCTAGGAGCACGAGGACAGATGCAGAGCCTCGGTCCGATGCCATTAAAATGTCATTTACCACCTTCACAAGTGCCGTCTCAGTGCTATGATGGGGTCTAAAACCAGACTGAAGCATTTCGTATACATTGTTTGTCTTCAGGAAGGCAGTGAGTTGCTGAGCAACAGCCTTTTCTAAGATTTTTGGAAGATTCGATATAGGCCGATAGTTTTTTATATTTTCTGGTTCAAGGTTTGACTTTTTCAAGAGAGGCTTTATTACTGCCACTTTTAGTGAGTTTGGTACACATCCGGTGGATAGAGAGCTGTTTATTATGTTCAACATAGGAGGGCCAAGCACAGGAAGCAGCTCTTTCAGTAGTTTAGTTGGAATAGGGTCCAGTAAGCAGCTTGAAGGTTTAGAGGCCATGATTATTTTCATCATTGTGTCAAGAGATATAGTACTAAAACACTTGAGCGTCTCTCTTGATCCTAGGTCCACGCAGAGTTGTGCAGACTCAGGACAACTGAGCTTTGAAGGAATACGCAGATTTAAAGAGGAGTCTGTAATTTGCTTTCTAATAATCATAATTTTTTCCTCAAAGAAGTTCATGAATTTATCACTGCTAAAGTGAAAGTCATCCTCTTGGGGAATGCTGCTTTTTAGTTAGCTTTGCAACAGTATCAAAAAGGAATTTTGGATTGTTCTTATTTTCCTCAATTAAGTTAGAAAAATAGGATGATCGAGCAGCAGTAAGGGCTCTTCGGTACTGCACGGTACTGTCTTTCCAAGCTAGACGGAAGACTTCCAGTTTGGTGTGGCTCCATTTCCGTTCCAATTTTCTGGAAGCTTGCTTCAGAGCTCGGGTATTTTCTGTGTACCAGGGAGCTAGTTTCCTATGAGAAATGTTTTTAGTTTTTAGGGGTGCAACTGCATCTAGGGTATTGCGCAAGGTTAAATTGAGTTCCTCAGTTAGGTGGTTAACTGATTTTTGTTCTCTGGCGTCCTTGGGTAGACAGAGGGAATCTGGAAGGACATCAAGGAATCTTTGTGTTGTCTGTGAATTTATAGCATGACTTTTGATGTTCCTTGGTTGGGGTCTGAGCAGATTATTTGTTGCAATTGCAAACGTAATAAAATGGTGGTCAGATAGTCCTGGATTATGAGGAAAAACATTAAGATCCACAACATTTATTCCATGGGACAAAACTAGGTCCAGCGTATGACTGTGACAGTGAGTGGGTCCAGAGACATGTTGGACAAAACCCACTGAGTCGATGATGGCTCCGAAAGCCTTTTGGAGTGGGTCTGTGGACTTTTCCATGTGGATATTAAAGTCACCAAAGATTAGAATATTATCTGCTATGACTACAAGGTCCGATGGGAATTCAGGAACTCAGTGCTAGTGGCAGACTCCACTATGCTGGCAGGCTGGCTAACAGCCTGCTGCCTGGCCTGCACCCTATTTCATTGTGGAGCTAGAGGAGTTAGAGCCATGTCTATGTTGGTAGATAAAATGAGAGCACCCTCCAGCTTGGATGGAGTCCGTCACTCCTCAGCAGGTCATGCTTGGTCCTGTTTGTGGGTGAGTCCCAGAAAGAGGGCCAATTATCTACAAATTCTAACTTTTGGGAGGGGCAGAAAACAGTTTTCAACCAGCGATTGAGTTGTGAGACTCTGCTGTAGAGCTCATCACTCCCCTAACTGGGAGGGGGCCAGAGACAATTACTCGATGCCGACACATCTTTCTAGCTGATTTACACGCAGAAGCTATGTTGCGCTTGGTGATCTCTGACTGTTTCATCCTAACATCGTTGGTGCCGACGTGGATAACAATATCTCTATACTCTCTACACTCGCCAGTTTTAGCTTTAGCCAGCACCATCTTCAGATTAGCCTTAACGTCGGTAGCCCTGCCCCCCAGTAAACAGTGTATGATCGCTGGATGATTAGTTGCTTGATTGACTAGCTAACCTCGATTAGCTACGTTCGGTTCATGTCCTTTCCAGATGCCACATTACTGACAAAAGTTTGAATGTATAAAAAAGATCTGTCACCGAGTGAAGGGAGACGTTAAGTAAAAATGTAATGTGTAAATGTTTATTCATAGTCTTTAACAGATCTAATTTAATGTATACGTTTCATGTTTCTCATGATCCTAACAACCTCACTCCATAAGATTCAGCCACTTGAGAATTGACTGAAAATGATGAAAGCACAGAGCGAGATGAAAGCTAAATTATTGTATTATTTTAAATGTTTTTTTGTTTTATTGTTCAAAGCTTTGAGGATCTTAGAAGAACTCCTGTTGAACCCCATCCTTTTAACAGTATACATACAATTTTCACCTGTTCCTCCGCAAACTGTCATACTGAGATCTCAGACACTGCAGGCTCCCAGCTACCATCTAATCAACGCAACTTTGATATTACCCCAGCCCTGGTTAGCCACCACTGGCTTTAAAAGCCACACCTAACACAATATCTGCCAATTAATTTCCAGCAATATTGCCCGTCTGTCCATCTGTGTGGTGCACGCATTTGTCTATTACTCCGGTGTAGCCAGTTAATGTGATAACCTTCTTGTTGACAGAAATACTTTTACCAAAAGCTTATATGCAAACGTTGAAATTACACAAAATTGACATGGACTCAAAACATCCAATTTCATTGTTTTTTTCTATGAACAATTGTAATTTTGAGAGGTCAAGAAATATCTAAAACCGGGGAAAATGGAACTGAGAAAACAACATTTGGGAAAATATGAAACATAATTTAGAAAAATAATCACAGATTTTATAGACTGTAACTGTGTGCTGTTTTGGCAGAGTGAAAGTACAAGCACTTCCCACGTTCGAACACACACTCAAGAGATGTCCACATCACAGTGTTCCTCCAAAACCAAAATCTCATTCTCAGTCGCATTTCCTAATGAGGAGGTGGAAACCGAGGCTAAATCAGGAAGTTCAGCCTCCTTTAAGGGCAACTGCATCAGGAACTTTACCAAGTACCAAGATATCGTAGACAAAAACTTGATTGACTCTGCCAGGAATCGATCTTCCCAAGCACTAATCAAAATCCGCAAAGAAATGGTTAACTGACCACAAAATCTACATTTTACAATGGCCATCTCAGTTTCCGGACCTGAAACCCAGTGAAAACCTGTGGATTGAAATGAAGATGACAGTCCATATGTACAGACAAAGTATATCAAGGATCTGTAATGACTCTGTATTGAGGAATAGTGTAAGATCACTCCCAAAGTGTTCTTCTCATAAAACATTTAGAAAAAGGCTCAGTGTCGTTATCCTCGCAAGAGGAGGGTGCTGGATTATTGAAAACAGGGTTGCCAATAATTAATACCCCTATGTTAATACCCCTATGTTGTTCCAAAAATCTCTTTCTCTGAGCAGTTGCATTAATATAAATAATATAAAGCTGAGCTCAGTATTTTGTATTATTTGTTATATACAGTCATTGTTGCTCATCTTGTGTATATATCTTTTGGCAGATTAGGTTAGATGAGGTTATACTTCATGGAGTTATACATCAAGTTTTATAACATTTTTCATAAACTGAATGGTTTATGAAAGTGAATTGTTGAAATGGTGTGTATGGTATCCTTGTTCTTTGTTGTAAAGATAATTCTTTATCACTTATGGCGAGGGCTTTGACTCTGGCCCTGTACACACTCAAGTTGTACAACGGAGAGTTTTTCTGCACAAAAATAATTAGTGCTGTGGAGACAGCCAAATGGTTGTGTACAGTACTTTTTTTTGTGCAGACAAACTGTCCATTGTATCACCAACACAGTTGGTTATATGGGTTGCATAACATTAAATGTGTTAAATGTGCCTCTGATGCTGTAAAGACAGCAGATATTTATATAGGCTCATTTTTAAGCCATCTTGCAATTACGGTGTATAAGGAAATTCATATTTTCTACTGCTCTATTTGTCATATTGCTTTATCTTTTTCACATTAAGTCTTTATTTTCTGTGTGTTTATTTCACAGATTTCAGCTCTGTGTTTGTGCTGAAGGGACAGGATGTTCGTCTGGATGTCCAGGAAAATGTTCAACTGAAAGAGTCTGAGGTTTTTAAGTGGCGCTTCGGTTCAGTTAATATTGTAAGATGCGCTGACACATTGTCAGTGAGAGTGTCTCCTGGGTACAACAACAGGGTTGAGTTTTATAAGGGAAACTTCTCTCTGCTACTGAAGAACCTACAGCAAAATGACAGTGGAAAGTATACTGCAGTAGTGAGTGGTGAAAAAGAACAAACTATTATTGTACACCAGTTAGTTCTCCAAGGTATG
The DNA here is from genome assembly GCF_036934945.1 of Oncorhynchus masou masou. Taxonomy (NCBI): domain Eukaryota; kingdom Metazoa; phylum Chordata; class Actinopteri; order Salmoniformes; family Salmonidae; genus Oncorhynchus; species Oncorhynchus masou. The sequence goes on from NW_027009741.1 coordinate 39,927, forward strand.
TTTGACAGTTTTTATAATTCATTATAACGTGACACAGTTACAGTATCAATCAATAGAGCTAAACATAGAGCTAAACATAGTGTTCAGGTTAAATGCATATTCATTAGTACTCTAGCTCCTGTACTCAGGTTAATATATTAACAATAATGGGGTTTCTATTTGTTTTCAGAGAGAGTTGAGTCTCCAGTCCTGACAGTGGACTCTAACTCCACCATCAATGGCATCTGTAACGTGACTGTGACCTGCAGAGGTCAGAACACCTCTGTCACCTCCAGCTGTAACAGCCGCACCTGCTCTCAGGTGGGAAAGAGGAAAGGGGCTGAGACCCTCTACTGGCCCCCTGCTCTCTGTCTATTTGGCAGGGGGTTCCATCATCTGTAACCACAGCAACCAAGTCAGCTGGGCCAACGACACCAAGAAGATAGTCCAACTCTGTTCATTGAAATCTGGTAAGA
>NW_027009742.1:0-5000 GCF_036934945.1 Oncorhynchus masou masou
GCAGCAAGATGTGTGACCTGTTGCCACAAGAAAAAGGGCAACCAGTGAAGAACAAACATCATGATAAAAATCAACCCATATTTAGTGTTTAATTACTTTCCCCTTTTGTACTTTTAACCATTTTCACATCGTTACAACACTGAATGACTGTATGACATTTGAAATGTCTTTATTCTTTTGGAAATTCTGTGAGTAATGTTTGTTAATTATTTATTGTTTACTTCACTTTTGTCTATTATCTACCTCACTTGCTTTGGCAGTGTAAACATATGTTTCCCATGCCAATAAAGCCCCTTAAATTGAATTGAGAGACAGAGAGGGCGTGTCAGAGAGACAGAGAGGGTGTGTCAGAGAGACAGAGAGGGCGTGTCAGAGAGACAGAGAGGGCGTGTCAGAGAGACAGAGAGGGCGTGTCAGAGAGACAGAGAGGGCGTGTCAGAGAGACAGAGAGGGTGTGTCAGAGAGAGAAAGTTTCGTTTTTTAATGTCTTTCACTTTTGTACAGCAGCTTCAAATAGCTGAAAGAGAGAGAAAAGAGGAGAGAAAATAGAGAGAAATGTCTGTCTCGCTCCTCCATTTTGTTTCAATGGAATTAAGATGATCTTATCGCTACGATGCTTTTGGGAAACCCAACTGAAAGCAAACTGTGTGTGTGTGTGTGTGTTTATCCTTCAACTGAGTGTAAACAGAGAGGAAGAGGCGAAGCGAATGGACTTACTCCGTGCAAAATCTGTCCGCGTGAGATGAGACCCTTTTTTGTATGGTCTCCGAGCGTGTCAAATTACGTGACAGCAGCTAATGTGTGATCCCTAATAAATACCAAAACGATACCCGATCTCGCCTGCCTTCAATAATTGAGGACATGTATTTCCATTGTTAGAGCGGTCACTCGGCTATCTTGTCACTATAATAGATAGTATAGTGGTGGTGATATGAGGCTGGTGAGGTCTGCACACCGCATCACCGGGGTCAAACTACCTGCCCTCCAGGACACCTACAGCACCCGATGTCACAGGAAGGTCAAACGAAAAAAGAATCAAGGACAACAACATCTGCTAACCATGTGACCATTAACATCTGCTAACCATGTGACCATTAACATCTGCTAACCATGTGACCATTAACATCTGCTAACCATGTGCCCATTAACATCTGCTAACCATGTGCCCATTAACATCTGCTAACCATGTGACCATTAACATCTGCTAACCATGTGACCATTAACATCTGCTAACCATGTGACCATTAACATCTGCTAACCATGTGACCATTAACATCTGCTAACCATGTGACCAATAACATCTGCTAACCATGTGACCAATAACATCTGCTAACCATGTGACCAATAACATCTGCTAACCATGTGACCATTAACATCTGCTAACCATGTGACCAATAACATCAGCTAACCATGTGACCTAATAACATCAGCTAACCATGTGACCAATAACATCAGCTAACCATGTGACCTAATAACATCTGCTAACCATGTGACCAATAACATCAGCTAACCATGTGTATGTGATAATCTTTGGTATAAATGAGGGAGTCGCTGAGAAGCATGCCTCTTCAGAAAGCATTCCATAAACAGTACCAGTCAAACGTTCGGACACGCCAACTCATTCACGGTTTTTCTTTATTTTCACTATGTTCTACATTGTAGAATAATAGTGAAGACATCAAAACTATGAAATAACACATATGGAATCATGTAGTAACCAAAAACAAACAAAAAAAGTGTTAAACAAATCAAAATATATTTAATATTTGAGATTCTTCAAAATAGCCACCCAGCTTTGCACACTCTTGGCATTCTCTCAACCAATAAGGTAGTGGTGGTATACAGAAGATAGCCCTATTTGGTAAAAGACCAAGTCCATATTATGGCAAGAACAGCTCAAATAAGCAAAGAGAAATGACAGTCCATCATTACTTTAAGACATGAAGGTCAGTCAATACGCAAAATTCCAATAACTTTTAAAGTTTCTTCAAGTGGCATCGCAAAAACCCTCGAGCTCTATGATGAATCTGGCTGTCATGAGGACCACCACAGGAAAGGAAGCCCCAGAGTTACCTCTGCTACAGAGGATAAGTTCATTAGAGTTACCTGGCTGTCATGAGGACCGCCACAGGAAAGGAAGACCCAGAGTTACCTCTGCTACAGAGGATAAGTTCATTAGAGTTACCAGGCTCAGAAATTGCAGCCCAAATAAATGCTTCACAGAGTTCAAGTAACAGACAAATCTCAACATCAACTGTTCAGAGGAGACCGTGTGAATCAGGCCTTCATGGTCAAATTGCTGCAAAGAAACCACTACTAAAGGACACCAATAAGAAGAAGAGACTTGCTTGGGCCAAGAAACACGAGCAATGGACATTAAACTGGTGGAAATCGGTCCTTTTGTCTGATGAGTCCAAATGTGAGATTTTTGGATGATCTTTGCATGTGTGGTTCCCACCGTGAAGCATGGAGGAGAAGGTGTGATGGTGCTTTGCTGGTAACACTGTCAGTGATTTATTTAGAATTCAAGGCACACTTAACCAGAATGACTACCATAGCATGACAACCATAGCATTCGGAAGCGATACGCTATCCCACTTCCTTAAAAATGTGTTTTTTTTTTACTAATGTTTACTAATGTTTACCCTTTACAACAAAAATACATGTACATTTTGTCCTTTAAACATTGAATTGGAATGTAGAATTCCATTCATTCTTATGAATGACTGTTAGGGAGTGCCAATATGGCAGACCAGAGGCTTCAAACCCTCTCAATGGCAAATACACAGCATCAGCAATCCAGGGTTTATATACCCTCATTGGTCAAAACGCAACTTCATGAATTCCTTATTGGCAGAACAACAAGCTGAGCCTGATGCCGCGTTCTCATACTTGTCAGAACTCGGAAACGTCCGACTTGATGATCCGTTGTACGCGGCACGTGTATAACTACAACCAGTTAGCAAGTCGGAAATGCCCGAGTTTCCTAGTTCCAACTAGTACGTGAACGCGACATGCTACTGAATGGGCCTTCTCAGAAGAAACAGCTGTGTGTTTGTCAGCTGCTGAAAGCCATGCTGAACCCACATGGTTCGGAGTGACATCCACTTCTAGTCAATGACTAACATCGTGTCGAATTATTTCTACAACGTTTTTGGTATGGTTTGAGAACACCTTACTGTCGTCAAATCAGCAACATAACAGCCGTATATCAAGGTGACAACAGAGAGAAATATCCTATTCATGCAGAATAAGGTTGACCAGCTAGCTTGATAGAACCACAAACATTACTCTTAAAATATAAATTGATATTATATAAACAATCAAACACGTCGTGTTCAGACAGTTGTCCAGTCCCATACCTGGTGAAGCAATATTCACAGTGCGCTCCTCTCTCATTCACCGTCAGGACGTAGGAATAGGCAGGACAGGCAAACACGAGGTCTCCGACAGCAAAGTGCTTCACAGCCCGTAGTCCCCTGCCCTTCCCGGGCTAGCGAACCTCTCCGTCCCCGCTATTCCCTCGTTCTTCATTAAGCCATTCATCTTCAATGCCGTGTGTGGTCTGTTCACCTAGGTGACTAGCTACCGCAATCGTTTTGTTTGTTTTGTTTTTACTTGCTTGTTGACTACCCCGAGTGTGTTTACGTTAGCAAGACAGCGACCTAGATAACATTGGTTGTGTCCTTATGCAAAGAAAATAAATAAATGCAATGATCAGACTTGCTAGCGTTGTTCCTTGTATGTCTTTTGGCTAGCTGGCTTCAGCTACACACACGGACTACAGCCTCTCACCAATAGCAAACCGCAAGGCTAACTAGCCTAGCATCATATGGTTAGCTTGTCACTTCTACGACCAGTCCTTGACTACGACACATTGAACTACAGGATACCGAGGTCCTTAATGCCACGTTCAAGTGCCAGTCGGAACGACGACACGTTTCAGACTTACAAACGAGTTGTAGTAATACACGTGCCGCGTTCAACCAATGAGCACTTCGGACATGTCCGAGTTTCCTATTTCTCGACTTGGTAGTGAACGTGGCATAATGCCCCGATAGTTTCAGTGTGAGGAATGGTTTAGATGTTGCTGGAGATAATATCGAAATATGTTTTATAACAAGCTCATTGATCTATATGTCTGTGGTATTATCACACTCACTAGCCTCCCATTGGAAACGACACGGTGTGGTCTATCTAGGCAGGGTAACCCCGTTTGGGTGATTTCTGGTATATCATCATGGCACGTTTTTGGACAAATTCAGTTGTTTTTTTAATCCAATTTAGTATATTACCATTGGACATTAATGTTGAAAGTTCAATTTATATTCCTAGAACTTAAGTTGAAAATGGTGCTGTCGCTGCTTCTTATTGACAAGGCATGTTAATAATAAACAGCCAATAAGCAGAAACAGTTGGTGACATATTGAAAACCTAAACATAAAATGTACTATCTACACATACAGTACCAGTCAAAAGTTTGAACAAACCTACTCATTCAAGGGTTTTTCTTTAATTTTACTATTTTCTACATTGTAGAATAACAGTGAAGACATTATAACTATGAAATAACACATATGGCATCATGTTGTAACCAAAATAAGTGTTAAACAAATCCAAATATATTTTATATTCTTCAAAGTAGCCACCCTTTGCCTTGACAGGTTTGCACACTCTTGGCATTCTCTCAATCAGCTTCACCTGGAATTCTTTTCCATCAGTCTTGAAGGATTTCCACATATGCTGAGCACTTGTTGTCTGCTTTTCCTTCACATCCCAATCCATCTCAATTGGGTTGAAGTTGGGTGATTGTGGAGGCCAGGTCATCTGATGAGGCCCTCCGTCACTCTCCTTCTTGGTCAAATAGACCTTTCACAGCCTGGAAGTGTGTTGGGTCATTGTCCTGTTGAAAAACAAATGATAGTCCCATTAAGTGCAAACCAGATGGGATGGTGTATCACTGCAGAATGCTGTGGTAGCCATGCTGGTTAAATGTGCCT
>NW_027009742.1:10000-40335 GCF_036934945.1 Oncorhynchus masou masou
CCTGCTGGTTACTAGTCCAACACTCTAACCACTAGGCTACCTGCTGGTTACTGACCCAATGCTCTAACCACTAGGCTACCCGCTGGTTACTGGCCCAATGCTCTAACTACTAGGCTACCTGCTGGTTACTAGTTCAACACTCTAACCACTAGGCTACCTGCCATCCAAAGGACAGTCAATGGTAATGTCCATTGCACCATAGGGACACATGGCCTCCTCCACTGCCATGCCTGCCAGACCATTCAATGAAGAATCCAGGATCCCAGACCTTGTGACCCAAAGTCCTGATTAGATTGGTGATATTACAGCTGTAGAATATTTATATTTAATCAACTGTAATTTTTCACATTGAGGACAAGTGCAGTTTTTCAACAACAACAATAAAACGTTTAATTGATTACTTGGGATTTGATCACTTGACATTATCAATCATATAGTGGGGAAGGATCCTATAGATCCAGACTGTGTGAATGCGTGTACCACTCTGAATAAATAAATACTGTGTTAGATGTGTCTCTGAGCATTCAACTGCAATACAGGCAGAATGACAAAATACATTTTTTTTTACATTCATTCTCATCAATTGACAACATTCTAGAACTGAGTTATCATTCATTGAAATATGGTATCCTGGGTAATCTGGTTAATGATTCTATAATTGATTTAAGTGGCTCTCATTGTAGAAAGTTGACCGCTGTATAGAAAACATTGTATTGCTACTCCAGAGAAAGTGTTTTCATTGCTCTAGAGCTTTATACAGTTCTAGACAATGCTTGGCATTAAAATAGCGCCCCCTATATCCAAGAAGTTAAACCACTCCAGACAATGCTTGGCATTAAAATAGCGCCCCCTATATCCAAGAAGGTAAACCACTCTAGACAATGCTTGGCATTAAAATAGCGCCCCCTATATCCAAGAAGGTAAACCACTCTAGACAATGCTTGGCATTAAAATAGCACCCCCTATATCCAAGAAGTTAAACCACTCCAGACAATGCTTGGCATTAAAATAGCGCCCCCTATATCCAAGAAGTTAAACCACTCCAGACAATGCTTGGCATTAAAATAGCGCCCCCTATATCCAAGAAGTTAAACCACTCCAGACAATGCTTGGCGTTAAAATAGCACCCCCTATATCCAAGAAGTTAAACCACTCCAGACAATGCTTGGCATTAAAATAGCGCCCCCTATATCCAAGAAGTTAAACCACTCCAGACAATGCTTGGCATTAAAATAGCGCCCCCTATATCCAAGAAGTTAAACCACTCCAGACAATGCTTGGCGTTAAAATAGCGCCCCCTATATCCAAGAAGTTAAACCACTCCAGACAATGCTTGTCATTAAAATAGCGCCCCCTATATCCAAGAAGTTAAACCACTCCAGACAATGCTTGGCGTTAAAATAGCGCCCCCTATATCCAAGAAGTTAAACCACTCCAGACAATGCTTGTCATGGCGCATGGTGATTTTAGGCTTGTGTGCGGCTGCTCTGCCATGGAAACCCATTTCATGAAGCTCCCGACCAACAGTTATTGTGCTGACGTTGCATCCAGAGGCAGTTTGGAACGCGGTAGTGAGTGTTGCAACCGAGGACAGATGATTTTTACGAGCTATGCACTTCAGCACTTGGCGAAACCATTCTGTGACCTTGTGTGTGGCCTACCACTTCGCGGCTGAGCCGTTGTTGCTCCTAGACATTTCCACTTCACGATAACAGCACTTACAGTTGACCGGGGCAGTTCTAGCAGGGCAGTATTCTGACCAACTGACTTGTTGGAAAGATGGCTTCATATGACGGAGTCATGTTGAAAGTCACTGAGCTCTTCAGTAATGGCCATTCTACTGCCAATGTCTGTCTATGGAGATTGCATGGTGGTGTGTTCGATTTTATACACCTGTCAGCAACGGATGTGGCTGAAATATCAGAATCCACTCATTTTAAAGGGGTGTCCACATACTTTTGGCCATGCAGTGTATCATCACATTTGTGAAAATGTGGTTATATAAGAGATATATATATATATATATATATATATTTATATATCATTATATATATATCATTATATTTGTGTTTGTGGATGAATTTACTTTTGCCAGATGCCTTTTTAAAAATATTTTATTTGTTGCATTGAAGATCCACTATGTTTTTTTTGGCAGTTGAAAAATATTTAAAAAAGCCACCTCCAAAAACAAAACAAGAATCTTAAACTGCAAGGCCAGTTTCTGGAAAACAAACACGACTGTTTTGTACCACCATCGTGCGGCCAACGCATTAACATTTGTGAAGGACTGGGATCTCATCTAAATTGCGTTTCTTTCACATCTCTCGTTCTCTTTCCACACTTCCTTCTCATAGCCCATTGGAGAAGAAGGTCAGAGGGGAAGGACCTTTTGACTTTTTTTATCCAATGGGTTTTTCAGAAGGAGGCGAGGAGAGAGGATGTGAGGACTCAATAAATATACAAATGGGAAGGTCTTATTTGCATAATAATTCATTGGATATAAGCCGGACGACTGTTGCCAGGTAAAACTCAAGAGATTGTGGTACAATAAGCAACGTGGTAAAATGTACCCTCTGATAGGCTAGATTACATTTTCAACCGTCAAATCATTTCAGATCTATACACAGGGTTTCTACGACAACTAAAGACATTCCACGACAACACACACACAGAGCAATAAAATCAAACAAATACATTTTAAATGATAATTGAATTTCTAAAAAACGTGATTTCAAACTGCATGTCAATTCCCTGAACGTATCAAATATTGTGTTCAATTCCTTGAAACTTTATTAAACTCCCTGTACACAGACGCCTTGGAGGTTAAGGGTTCGGGGGTTGTTTCTGGACAAGGTCCTGATATCCTTCTCCCGAAAGCGCAGTCCCCTCTCCCAGGACTTGTATATTATCTAGAGTGTGGATATCAATGTACTGGCTACATTCTGAAGCCTTCACAAATATAACAACTATATCAGGATTAGAATTCTGCATCCACCATGATGAAAAGTGAAGCACAGAACAAAGACTGACAGAGAACAACATGTCAGAAGGCCTAACAGAATAGACATGAAGAGGAGCCGGCTGTATTATTCTGTTATACAACTTCCAGTCCGTCATAACAGTCTATTTCCTGTGACCTCACAACGAGACAGAGAGTCTTGACAACGAGACAGAGAGTCTTGACAACAAGGTCTTCTTTGTGACAACAAGACCTTTTCTGTAACAAGTGAAAGCTTAGCCTGGATGTTCACATTTGCATTGTTCCAAGTCTGCTGAGAAGGGTTTTGATGTGTTTGGGGATTGTGATCACAGGTGACTACCTCATGAAGCTGGTTGAGAGAATGCCAAGAGTGTGCAAAGCTGCCATCAAGGCTATTTTGAAGAATATCAAATATCAAATATAACTTTGATTTGTTTAATACTTTTTAGGTTACTACATGCTTCCATGTGTTATTTCATAGTTTTGATGTCTTCACTATTATTCTACAATGTAGAAAATAGTAAAAATAAAGAAAAACCTTTGAATGAGTAGGTTTGTTTAAACTTTTGACTGGTACAGTATATATATTTACAGGTTGTACTGCTAACATACAAAGCAGTACATGGGCTTGCTCCTACCTATCTCTCTGATTTGGTCCTGCCGTACATACCTGCACGTACACTACGGTCACAAGACGCAGGCCTCCTTACTGTCCCTAGAATTTCTAAGCAAACAGCTGGAGGCAGGGCTTTCTCCTGTAGAGCTCCATTTTTATGGAACGGTCTGCCTACCCATGTGAGAGACGTAAACTCGGTCTCAACCTTTAAGTCTTTACTGAAGACTCATCTCTTCAGTGGGTCATATGATTGAGTGTAGTCTGGCCCAGGAGTGTGAAGGTGAACGGAAAGGCTCTGGAGCAACGAACCGCCCTTGCTGTCTCTGCCTGGCCGGTTCCCCTCTCTCCACTGGTGTTCTCTGCCTCCAACCCTATTACAGGGGCTGAGTCACTGGCTTAATGGTGCTCTTCCATGCCGTCCCAAGGAGGGGTGCGTCACTTGAGTGGGTTGAGTCACTGACGTGATCCTGTCTCAGCCTTCAGTATTTATGCTGCAGTAGTTTATGTGTCGGGGGGCTAGGGTCAGTCTGTTATATCTGGAGTATTTCTCCTGCCTTATCCGATGTCCTGTGTGAATTTAAGTATGCTCCCTCTAATTCTCCCTCTCTCTCTTTCTTTCTTTCTTTCTTTCTTTCTTTCTTTCTTTCTTTCTTTCTTTCTTTCTTTCTTTCTTTCTTTCTTTCTTTCTTTCTTTCTTTCTTTCTTTCTTTCTTTCTTTCTTTCTCTCTCTCAACTCAGAGGACCTGAGCCCTAGGATCATGCCTCAGGACTACCTGGCCTGATGACTCCTTGCTGTCCCCAGTCCACCTGGCCGTGCTGCTGCTCCAGTTTCAACTGTTCTGCCTGCGGCTATGGAACCCTGACCTGTTCACCGGACGTGCTACCTGTCCCAGACCTGCTGTTTTCAACTCTCTAGAGACAGCAGGAGCGGTAGAGATACTCTGAATGATCGGCTATGAAAAGCCAACTGACATTTACTCCTGAGGTGCTGACTTGTTGCACCCCCGACATCTACTGTGATTATTATTATTTGACCCTGCTGGTCATTTATGAACATTTGAACATCTTGGCCATGTTTTGATATAATCTCCGACCCGGCACAGCCAGAAGAGGACTGGCCACCCCTCATAGCCTGGTTCCTCTCTAGGTTTCTTCCTAGGTTTTGGCCTTTCTAGGGAGTTTTTCCTAGCCAACGTGCTTCTACACCTGCATTGCTTGCTGTTTGGGGTTTTAGGCTTTGGTTTCTGTACAGCACTTTGTGACATAAGCATTTGATTGATATTACTTCCGCCTGGCCTTATCTCAAGGTTTTTTCATGCTGACATGAATTGACCAGGTGGATGAGTTCTTTCATAAGATTTCACAGAAACCTTTACATGATTACACAGTGCCATTTACACAGTGCCATTTACACAGTGCCATTTACACAGTGCCATTTACACAGTGCCATTTACATGGTACAAGTCAGTTTTCGGCGTCCATTCCTGTCTGGGGACGACGGGAGATGACGTGGAAACTCACCGCTAGAGGGCGACAGTGAGCGCTGTTACCTTTTCAAATAGGTTTCAGTTTTGCCAGAGTTTTGTGGAAGGGGATGGAGAATGGCTGTAATCATCTGACAAACCTTAAGGTCCCAAACCTTAACCATTTAGAGATAATGACTAACCTTAACCCTAACCTTAACCATTTAGAGATAATGACTAACCTTAACCCTTACCTTAACCATTTAGAGATAATGACTAACCTTAACCCTTACCTTAACAATTTAGAGATAATGACTAACCTTAACCCTTACCTTAACCATTTAGAGATAATGACTAACCTTAACCCTTACCTTAACAATTTAGAGATAATGACTAACCTTAACCCTTACCTTAACCATTTAGAGATAATGACTAACCTTAACCCTAACCTTTTAGAGATAATGACTAACCTTAACCCTTACCTTAACCATTTAGAGATAATGACTAACCTTAACCCTTACCTTGACCATTTAGAGATAATGACTAACCATAACCCTTACCTTAACCATTTAGAGATAATGACTAACCTTAACCCTTACCTTAACCATTTAGAGATAATGACTAACCTTAACCCTTACCTTGACCATTTAGAGATAATGACTACCTTAACCCTTACCTTAACCATTTAGAGATAATGACTAACCTTAACCCTTACCTTAACCATTTAGAGATAATGACTAACGTTAACCCTTACCTTAACCATTTAGAGATAATGACTAACCTTAACCCTAACCTTAACCATTTAGAGATCATGACTAACCTTAACCCTTACCTTAACCATTTAGAGATAATGACTAACCTTAACCCTAACCTTTTAGAGATAATGACTAACCTTAACCCTTACCTTAACCATTTAGAGATAATGACTAATCTTAACCCTTACCTTGACCATTTAGAGATAATGACTAACCTTAACCCTTACCTTAACCATTTAGAGATAATGACTAACCTTAACCCTTACCTTAACCATTTAGAGATAATGACTAACCTTAACCCTTACCTTGACCATTTAGAGATAATGACTACCTTAACCCTTACCTTAACCATTTAGAGATAATGACTAACCTTAACCCTTACCTTAACCATTTAGAGATAATGACTAACCTTAACCCTTACCTTAACCATTTAGAGATAATGACTAACCTTAACCCTAACCTTAACCATTTAGAGATAATGACTAACCTTAACCCTTACCTTAACCATTTAGAGATAATGACTAACCTTAACCCTAACCTTAACCATTTAGAGATAATGACTAACCTTAACCCTTACCTTAACCATTTAGAGATAATGACTAACCTTAACCCTTACCTTACCCATTTAAAGATAATGACTGACCTTAACCCTTACCTTAACCATTTAGAGATAATGACTAACCTTAACCCTTACCTTAACCATTTAGAGATAATGACTAACCTTAAGGTCCCAAACCTTAACCCTAACCTTAACCATTTAGAGATAATGACTAACCTTAACCCTTACCTTAACCATTTAGAGATAATGACTAACCTTAAGGTCCCAAACCTTAACCCTAACCTTAACCATTTAGAGATAATGACTAACCTTAAGGTCCCAAACCTTAACCCTTACCTTAACCATTTAGAGATAATGACAAACCTTAACCCTTACCTTAACCATTTAGAGATAATGACTAACCTTAACCCTTACCTTAACCATTTAGAGATCATGACAAACCTTAACCCTTACCTTAACCATTTAGAGATAATGACAAACATTAACCCTTACCTTAACCATTTAGAGATAATGACAAACCTTAACCCTTACCTTAACCATTTAGAGATAATGACTAACCTTAACCCTTACCATAACCATTTAGAGATAATGGCAAACCTTAACCCTTACCTTAACCATTTAGAGATAATGACTAACCTTAACCCTTACCATAACCATTTAGAGATAATGACAAACCTTAACCCTTACCTTAACCATTTAGAGATAATGACTAACCTTAACCCTTACCATAACCATTTAGAGATAATGACTAACCTTAAGGTCCCAAACCTTAACCCTTATCTTAACCATTTAGAGATAATGACTACCTTAACCCTTACCTTAACCATTTAGAGATAATGACTAACCTTAACCCTTACCATAACCATTTAGAGATAATGACAAACCTTAACCCTTACCTTAACCATTTAGAGATAATGACTAACCTTAACCCTTACCATAACCATTTAGAGATAATGACTAACCTTAACCCTTACCTGAACAATTTAGAGATAATGACTAACCTTAAGGTCCCAAACCTTAACCATTTAGAGATAATGACTAACCTTAACCCTTACCTTAACAATTTAGAGATAATGACTACCCTTAAGGTCCCAAACCTTCACTCTTACCTTAACCATTTAGAGATAATGACTAACCTTAACTCTTACCATAACCATTTAGAGATAATGACTACCTTAACCCTTACCTTAACAATTTAGAGATAATGACTAACCTTAAGGTCCCAAACCTTAACCCTTACCTTAACCATTTAGAGATAATGACAAACCTTAACCCTTACCTTAACCATTTAGAGATAATGACTAACCTTAAGGTCCCAAACCTTAACCCTTATCTTAAACATTTAGAGATAATGACTAACCTTAAGGTCCCAAACCTTAACCCTTATCTTAACCATTTAGAGATCGTGACTAACCTTAAGGTCCCAAATCTTAACCATTTAGAGATAATGACTAACCTTAACCCTTACCTTAACCATTTAGAGATAATGACTACCCTTAAGGTCCCAAACCTTCACCCTTACCTTAACCATTTAGAGATAATGACTAACCTTAACCCTTACCATAACCATTTAGAGATAATGACTACCTTAACCCTTACCTTAACAATTTAGAGATAATGACTAACCTTAAGGTCCCAAACCTTAACCCTTACCTTAACCATTTAGAGATAATGACTAACCTTAACCCTTACCATAACCATTTAGAGATAATGACTAACCTTAACCCTTACCTGAACAATTTAGAGATAATGACTAACCTTAAGGTCCCAAACCTTAACCATTTAGAGATAATGACTAACCTTAACCCTTACCTTAACCATTTAGAGATAATGACTACCCTTAAGGTCCCAAACCTTCACCCTTACCTTAACCATTTAGAGATAATGACTAACCTTAACCCTTACCATAACCATTTAGAGATAATGACTACCCTTAACCCTTACCTTAACAATTTAGAGATAATGACTAACCTTAAGGTCCCAAACCTTAACCCTTATCTTAAACATTTAGAGATAATGACTAACCTTAAGGTCCCAAACCTTAACCCTTATCTTAACCATTTAGAGATCATGACTAACCTTAAGGTCCCAAACCTTAACCATTTAGAGATAATGACTAACCTTAACCCTTACCTTAACCATTTAGAGATAATGACTAACCTTAACCCTTACCTTAACCATTTAGAGATAATGACTAACCTTAACCCTTACCTTAACAATTTAGAGATCATGACTAACCTTAACCCTTACCTTAACCATTTAGAGATCATGACTAACCTTAAGGTCCCAAACCTTAACAATTACCTTAACCATTTAGAGATAATGACTATCCTTAATCCTTACCTTAACCCTTACCTTAACCATTTAGAGATCATTACTAACCTTAAGGTCCCAAACCTTAACCATTGCCTTAACCATTTAGAGATAATGACTTACCTTAACCCTTACCTTAACAATTTAGAGATAATGACTAACCTTAAGGTCCCAAACCTTAACCCTTATCTTAAACATTTAGAGATAATGACTAACCTTAAGGTCCCAAACCTTAACCCTTATCTTAACCATTTAGAGATAATGACTAACCTTAAGGTCCCAAACCTTCACCCTTACCTTAACCATTTAGAGATAATGACTAACCTTAACCCTTACCATAACCATTTAGAGATAATGACTACCTTAACCCTTACCTTAACAATTTAGAGATAATGACTAACCTTAAGGTCCCAAACCTTAACCCTTACCTTAACCATTTAGAGATAATGACTAACCTTAACCCTTACCATAACCATTTAGAGATAATGACTAACCTTAACCCTTACCTGAACAATTTAGAGATAATGACTAACCTTAAGGTCCCAAACCTTAACCATTTAGAGATAATGACTAACCTTAACCCTTACCTTAACCATTTAGAGATAATGACTACCCTTAAGGTCCCAAACCTTCACCCTTACCTTAACCATTTAGAGATAATGACTAACCTTAACCCTTACCATAACCATTTAGAGATAATGACTACCCTTAACCCTTACCTTAACAATTTAGAGATAATGACTAACCTTAAGGTCCCAAACCTTAACCCTTATCTTAAACATTTAGAGATAATGACTAACCTTAAGGTCCCAAACCTTAACCCTTATCTTAACCATTTAGAGATTGTGACTAACCTTAAGGTCCCAAATCTTAACCATTTAGAGATAATGACTAACCTTAACCCTTACCTTAACCATTTAGAGATAATGACTACCCTTAAGGTCCCAAACCTTCACCCTTACCTTAACCATTTAGAGATAATGACTAACCTTAACCCTTACCATAACCATTTAGAGATAATGACTACCTTAACCCTTACCTTAACAATTTAGAGATAATGACTAACCTTAAGGTCCCAAACCTTAACCCTTACCTTAACCATTTAGAGATAATGACTAACCTTAACCCTTACCATAACCATTTAGAGATAATGACTAACCTTAACCCTTACCTGAACAATTTAGAGATAATGACTAACCTTAAGGTCCCAAACCTTAACCATTTAGAGATAATGACTAACCTTAACCCTTACCTTAACCATTTAGAGATAATGACTACCCTTAAGGTCCCAAACCTTCACCCTTACCTTAACCATTTAGAGATAATGACTAACCTTAACCCTTACCATAACCATTTAGAGATAATGACTACCCTTAACCCTTACCTTAACAATTTAGAGATAATGACTAACCTTAAGGTCCCAAACCTTAACCCTTATCTTAAACATTTAGAGATAATGACTAACCTTAAGGTCCCAAACCTTAACCCTTATCTTAACCATTTAGAGATCATGACTAACCTTAAGGTCCCAAACCTTAACCATTTAGAGATAATGACTAACCTTAACCCTTACCTTAACCATTTAGAGATAATGACTAACCTTAACCCTTACCTTAACCATTTAGAGATAATGACTAACCTTAACCCTTACCTTAACAATTTAGAGATAATGACTAACCTTAACCCTTACCTTAACCATTTAGAGATCATGACTAACCTTAAGGTCCCAAACCTTAACAATTACCTTAACCATTTAGAGATAATGACTATCCTTAATCCTTACCTTAACCCTTACCTTAACCATTTAGAGATCATTACTAACCTTAAGGTCCCAAACCTTAACCATTGCCTTAACCATTTAGAGATAATGACTTACCTTAACCATTACCATAACCATTTAGAGATAATGACTAACCTTAACCCTTACCTTAACCATTTAGAGATAATGACTAACCTTAACCCTTACCTTAACCATTTAGAGATAATGACTAACCTTAAGGTCCCAAACCTTAACACTTACCGATACCATTTAGAGATAATGACTAACCTTAACCCTTACCTTAACCATTTAGAGATAATGACTAACCTTAAGGTCCCAAACCTTAACCCTTTAGAGTTTGAAAAAAAAGTTGGTTGTCTCACGGGTTGTTTGTCTCACGGGTTGGTTGTCTCACGGGTTGGTTGTTTCACGTGTTGGTTGTCTCACGGGTTGTTTGTCTCACGGTTTGGTTGTTTCACAGGTTGGTTGTCTCACGGGTTGGTTGTCTCACGGGTTGGTTGTCTCACGGTTTGGTTGTCTCACGGTTTGGTTGTCTCATGGTTTGGTTGTCTCACGGTGTGGTTGTCTCACGGTTTGGTTGTCTCACGGTGTGGTTGTCTCACGGGTTGGTTGTCTCACGGGTTGGTTGTCTCATGGGTTAAAGAAAATAAATGCACTCTTGCAGGGTTGAAGGTCCTTCTTCTAATAAAGCTCTCTGCTGCCACCTTCTGGGCAGACGAGATGTTACAGTCACTGGAGCGTTGCAGCAATTTGTTAAATAAAGACAGAAAACGACACTTCCTGAAATTGCACACATCTTAGATGTGTAGTTGTCAGTTGTTTTATAAGAGCTGATGAGGATAGTCAGTTCTTTGTCTGTACTTGGTAGTATTTCAGGAGCAGTGTGTGTTTATCTCTGTGTGTGTTTGTGTGCGTGCGTGTATGCGAGTGCACTTGTGTGTGTGGGATTGTTTTATTCCTTGTTTTGATTAATAAGAATTTCTTTGAGTCCTCGCCCCGTCCTCTCCTCCTCCGTCCTCTCCTCCCCGTCCTCTCCTCCCCTGTCCTCTCCTCCCCCGTCCTCCCCTCCCCCGTCCTCTCCTCCCCCGTCCACCTCCTCCGTCCTCTCCTCCTCCGTCCCTCTCCCTCCCCGTCCTCTCCTCCCCCGTCCTCTCCCTCCCCCGTCCCCGCCTCCCCCGTCCCTCTCCTCCCCCGTCCTCTCCTCCTCCGTCCTCTTCCTCCCCGTCCCTCTCCTCCCCGTCCCCTCCCTCCCCTGTCCTCTCCTCCCCGTCCTCTCCTCCCCGTCCTCTCCTCCCCGTCTTCTCCTCGCCCCGTCCCTCTCCTCCTCCGTCCCTCTCCTCCCCCGTCCTCTCCTCCCCCGTCCCTCTCCCTCCCCGTCCTCTCCTCCCCCGTCCCTCTCCTCCCCCGTCCTCTCCTCCCCGTCCTCCTCCCCTGTCCTCTCCCCCCCCGCCCTCTCCTCCCCGTCCTCTCCTCCCCGCCCTCTCCCCCCGTCCCTCTCCTCCCCCGTCCTCTCCTCCCCCGTCCCTCTCCTCCCCCGTCCCTCCCTCCCCGCCTCTCTCCCGCCCCGCCCTCTCCTCCCCCGTCCTCTCCTCCCCCCGTCCTCTCCTCCCCCGCCCCTCTCCTCCTCCGTCCTCTCCCCTCCCCCGCTCCTCTCCTCCCCCGTCCCCCTCCCCGCCCTCTCCTCCCCCGCCCTCTCCTCCTCCGTCCTCTCCTCCTCTCCGCCCTCTCCTCCCCGTCCTCTCCTCCCCGTCCTCTCCTCCCCCGGCCCACTCCTCCTCCGTCCTCTCCTCCCCCCCGTCCTCTCCTCCCCCCGTCCTCTCCTCCCCCGTCCACTCCCTCCTCCGTCCTCTCCCTCCCCCGTCCTCCCCTCCCCCGTCCCTCTCCTCCTCCGTCCTCTCCTCCCCCCCCTCCCTCCCCCGTCCTCTCCTCCCCGCCCCTCCTCCTCCCCCGTCCTCTCCTCCCCCGTCCCTCTCCTCCCCGTCCCCTCCCCTCCCCCGCCCCTCTCCTCCCCCGCCCTCTCCTCCTCCGTCCTCTCCTCCTCCGTCCTCTCCCTCCCCGTCCTCTCCTCCCCGTCCCCCTCCTCCCCGTCCTCTCCCTCCCCCGTCCTCTCCTCCACCGTCCTCTCCTCCCCTGTCCTCTCCTCCCCGCCCTCTCTCCCTCCTTCCTCTCCTCCCCCGTCCTCTCCTCCCCCGCCCCTCTCCTCCTCCGTCCTCTCCCCCCCCGCCCCTCTCCTCCCCGTCCTCTCCTCCACCGTCCCTCTCCTCCCCCGTCCTCTCCTCCCCGTCCTCTCCTCCCCGTCCTCTCCTCCCCGTCCCTCTCCTCCCCGCCCTCTCCTCCCTGTCCTCTCCTCCCCGTCCCTCCTCCCCCGTCCCTCTCCTCTCCCCGCCCTCTCCTCCCCCGTCTCCTTTCCTCCCCCTTCCTCCCTTCTCTACTTAAAGTCCCCTAGAGTCTGATTCCAACCCCTAAATGATGATTGTGATTTGGAGGGCAGTAGCATTTGGAACAGGATGATAACTCTAAGATGGATTAGATGGTCCAGACTGGCATTTTGAAATCATAAGTAGATTTAGTTGTGAAGGAGAAACTACTGAGTGATAAAGCATTCCAATCTGCAGTATTCTGATGGTCCGCCCTTAAATCCCTCCCCGACAAACAAGATCCCTGGGCTTAGTTTGGGCCCGAAACCACATCAACAGAAAACGCACCACCCTCTGTCTTTGTTAGATATTTTTATTACTATTATTATTATTACCCGCCTTTACCTCCCTTATCTCACCTCATTTGCTCACATCGTATATAGACTTGTTTATACTGTATTATTGACTGTATGTTTGTTTTACTCCATGTGTAACTCTGTGTCGTTGTATGTGTCGAACTGCTTTGCTTTATCCTGGCCAGGTCGCAATTGTAAATGAGAACTTGTTCCCAACTTGCTTACCTGGTTAAATAAAGGTGAAATAAATAAAAATAAATACAAATTATTATATTATTATTATTATTATTATCATTATTATTATTATTAGTATTATTATTGTTGTTATTATTGTTAATATTGTTATTATTATTATTGTTATTATTATTATTATTATTATTATTATCATTATTATTATTATTAGTGTTATTATTGCTAGTATTATTATTATTATTGTTATTATTATTGTTGTCATTATTATTATTATTGTTATTATTATTATTATTATTATTATTGCTAGTATTATTATTATTATTGTTTATTATTGTTGTTGTTATTATTATTATTATTGGTGTTATTATTGTTATTATTATTATTATTATTATTGCTAGTATTATTATTATTATTGGTGTTATTATTGTTATTATTATTATTATTATTATTATTGCTAGTATTATTATTATTATTGTAATTATTATTGTTGTTGTTATTATTATTATTATTGTTATTATTATTATTATTATTATTATTATTGTTATTGTTATTATTATTTTTATTATTTTTATTATTTTTCTCAACTGTCCAGATGGTTTCAAGACTAGTCATTCAACTGAGACTGCTCTTCTCTGTGTCACGGAGGCACTCCGCACTGCTAAAGCTAACTCTCTCTCCTCTGCTCTCATCCTTCTAGACCTATCGGCTGCCTTTGATACTGTGAACCATCAGATCCTCCTCTCCACCCTCTCCGAGTTGGGCATCTCCGGCGCGGCCCACGCTTGGATTGCGTCCTACCTGACAGGTCGCTCCTACCAGGTGGCGTGGCGAGAATCTGTCTCCTCGCCACGCGCTCTCACCACTGGTGTCCCCCAGGGCTCTGTTCTAGGCCCTCTCCTATTCTCGCTATACACCAAGTCACTTGGCTCTGTCATAACCTCACATGGTCTCTCCTATCATTGCTATGCAGACGACACACAATTAATCTTCTCCTTTCCCCTTCTGATGACCAGGTGGCGATCGCATCTCTGCATGTCTGGCAGACATATCAGTGTGGATGACGGATCACCACCTCAAGCTGAACCTCGGCAAGACGGAGCTGCTCTTCCTCCCGGGAAGGACTGCCCGTTCCATGATCTCGCCATCACGGTTGACAACTCCATTGTGTCCTCCTCCCAGAGCGCTAAGAACCTTGGCGTGATCCTGGACAACACCCTGTCGTTCTCAACCAACATCATGGCGGTGGCCCGTTCCTGTAGGTTCATGCTCTACAACATCCGCAGAGTACGACCCTGCCTCACACAGGAAGCGGCGCAGGTCCTAATCCAGGCACTTGTCATCTCCCGTCTGGATTACTGCAACTCACTGTTGGCTGGGCTCCCTGCCTGTGCCATTAAACCCCTACAACTCATCCAGAACCCCGCAGCCCGTCTGGTGTTCAACCTTCCCAAGTTCTCTCACGTCACCCCGCTCCTCCGCTCTCTCCACTGGCTTCCAGTTGAAGCTCGCATCCGCTACAAGACCTTGGTGCTTGCCTACGGAGCTGTGAGGGGAACGGCACCGCAGTACCTCCAGGCTCTGATCAGGCCCTACACCCAAGCAAGGGCACTGCGTTCATCCACCTCTGGCCTGCTCGCCTCCCTACCATTGAGGAAGTACAGTTCCCGCTCAGCCCAGTCAAAACTGTTCGCTGCTCTGGCCCCCAATGGTGGAACAAACTCCCTCACGACGCCAGGACAGCGGAGTCAATCACCACCTTCCGGAGACACCTGAAACCCCACCTCTTCAAGGAATACCTAGGATAGGATAAGTAATCCTTCTCACCACCCCCCTTAATGATTTAGATGCACTATTGTAAAGTGGCTGTTCCACTGGATGTCAGAAGGTGAATTCACCAATTTGTAAGTCGCTCTGGATAAGAGCGTCTGCTAAATGACTTAAATGTAAATGTAAATATACAGGCTCTGCTGTCTGCTATAGATATACAGGCTCTGCTGTCTGTCTACTATAGATATACAGGCTCTGCTGTCTACTATAGATATACAGACTCTGCTGTCTACTATAGATATACAGGCTCTGCTGGCTGTCTACTATAGATATACAGGCTCTGCTGTCTACTATAGATATGCAGGGTCTGCTGTCTACTATAGATATACAGGCTCTGCTGTCTACTATAGACATACAGGCTCTGCTGTCTACTATAGATATACAGGCTCTGCTGTCTACTATAGATATACAGGGTCTGCTGTCTACTATAGATATACAGGGTCTGCTGTCTACTATAGATATACAGGCTCAGCTGTCTGTCTACTATAGATATACAGGCTCAGCTCACCTCTTCCCTCCTCTCCTCTCCCCTCCCCTGCTCTCCTCTTTCCTCCTCTCCCCTCCTCTTTGTTCCTCATCTATTCTCGCCCCTCCTTATCCTCTCCCCTCCCCTCCCCTCATCTCCTCTTCCCTCATCTCCTCTCCTCCTCTCCCCCCTTCTCTCCCCTCCCCTCCTCTCCTCTTCTCTCCTCTTTCCTCCTCTCCTCTCCTCCCCTCCCCCCTTCTCTCCCCTCCCCCTCCCTCTCCTCTTCTCTCCTCTTCCTCCTCTCCTCTCCCCTCCCCTCCCCCTTCTCTCCCCTCCCCTCCCCCTCTCCTCTTCTCTCCTCTTTCCTTCTCTCCTCCTCCCCTCTTCTCTCCCCTCCCCTCCCTCCCTTCTCTCCTCTTTTCCTCCTCCCCTCCCTCCCCCCCCTCTCCCTCCCTCTCCTCGACCTCCCCCTTCTCTCCCCCCTCCTCTCCTCTTCTCTCCTCTTCCTCCTCTCCCTCTCCTCCCCCCCCTTCTCTCCCTCCCCTCCTCTCCTCTTCTCTCCTCTCTTCCTCCTCTCCTCTCCCTCCCCTCCCCCCTTCTCTCCCCCTCCCTCCTCTCCTCTTCTCTACTCTTTCCTCCTCTCCCTCCCCTCCCCTCCCCCTTCTCTCCTCTTCCTCCTCTCCTCTCCCTCCCTCCCCCCTTCTCTCCCTCCTCTCCTCCCCCTCCCCTTCTCCCCTCCCTCTCCCTCTCTCCCCTCCCCTCCTCTCCCTCCTCTCTCCTCTCTCCCTCCTTCTCTCCTCTCCTCCCCTCCCCCTTCTCTCCCCCTCCTCTCCCTCCCCACCCCCCCCTTCCTCTCCCCTCCCCTCCTCTCCTCTCTTCTCTCCCCTCCCTCCCTCCTCTCTCTCCTCTCCTCTTCCTCCTCTCCTCCCCTCCCCCTTCTCTCCCCTCCCTCCTCTCCTCTTCTCTCCTCCTCCCCTCTCCTCTTCTCTCCTCTCCCTCCCCTCCCCCCTTCTCTCCCCTCCTCTCCTCCCCACCCCCTTCTCTCCCCTCCCTCCTCTCTCCTCTTCTCTCCCCTCCCCCTCCTCTCCTCTTCTCTCCTCTTCCTCCTCTCCTCCCCTCCCCCCTTCTCTCCCCTCCCCTCCTCTCTCTCTCCCCTCCCCTCCTCTCCTCTTCTCTCCTCTTCTCTCCTCTCCTCTCCTCTTCTCTCCCTCCCCTCCCCCTTCTCTCCCCTCCTCTCCTCCCCACCCCCTTTCTCTCCCCTCCCTCCTCTCCTCTTCTCTCCCCTTCCCTCCTCTCCCTTCTCTCCTCTCTTCCTCCTCTCCTCCCCTCCCCCTTCTCTCCCCCCTCCTCTCCTCTTCTCTCCTCTCCTCCCCTCCCCCCTCTCTCTCCCCTCCTCTCCTCCCCACCCCCTTCTCTCCCCTCCCCTCCTCTCCTTCTCTCCTCCCTCCCCTCCTCTCCCTTCTCTCCTCTTCCTCCTCTCCCTCCCCTCCCCCTTCTCTCCCCTCCCCTCCTCTCCTCTCTCCCCTCCCCTCCTCTCCTCTTCTCTCCTCCTCTTCTCTTCTCTCCTCTCCTCTCCTCTTCTTCCTCTCCTCCCCTCCCCTCCCTTCCTCTCCCCTCCTCTCCTCCCCACCCCCTTCTCTCCTCCTCCTCCCCCTCTCCCTCTCTCCCCCTCCCCTCTCTCCTCTTCTCTCCTCTTTCCTCTCCTCCCCTCCCCCCCCTTCTCTCCCCTCCCCTCCTCTCCTCTTCTCTCCCCTCCCCTCCCCTCCCCTCCCTCTCCTCTTCTCTCCTCTTCTCTCCCCCCTCCCCTCCTCTCCTCTTCTCTCCCCTCCCCCCTTTCTCTCCCCCTCCCCCTCCCCCCCCCTCCTCTTCTCCCCTCCCCTCCCCCTCCTCTTCTCTCCCCTCCCCCCTCCCCTCCTCTCCTCTTCTCTCCCCCTCCCCCTCCTCTCCTCTCCTCTCTCCCCCTCCCCCCTTCTCTCCCTCCCTCCCCTCCCCTCCCCTCCTCTCCTCTTCTCTCCCCTCCCCTCCTCCTCTCCTCTTCTCTCCCTCCCCTCCCCTCCTCTTCTCTCCTCTTCCTCCTCTCCCTCTCCTCCCCTCCTCCCTTCTCTCCCCTCCCCTCCTCTCCTCCTCTCCCCTCCCCTCCTCTCCCTCTCCCTCTCCCTCTCCTCTCCCTCTCCCCTCCTCTCCCCTCCTCCCTTCTCTCCCCTCCCCTCCTCTCTCCTCTTCTCTCCTCTTCTCTCCCCCTCCCCTCCTCTCCTCTCCCTCTCCCTCTCTCTCCTCTTCTCTCCCCTCCCTCCCCCTCCTCCCTTTCTCTCCCCCTCCCCTCCTCTCCTCTTCTCTCTCCCCCTCCCCCTCCTCTTCTCTCCCCTCCCCTCCCTCCTCTCCCTCCCTCTCCTCTCCTCTCCCTTCTCTCCTCTCCTCTCTCCTCTCTCCCCTCCCCCTCCCTCCTCTCCTCTCTTCCTCTCCCCCTCCCCTCCCCTCCCTCTCCTCTCTCCTCTTCTCTCCCCTCCCCTCCTCTCCTCTCCTCTTCTCTCCCCTCCCCTCCTCCTCCTCTTCTCTCCTTTTTCCTCCTCTCCTCTCCTCCCCTCCCCCTTCTCTCCCCTCCCCTCCTCTCCTCTTCTCTCCCCTCCCCTCCTCTCCTCTCCTCTTCTCTCCCCTCCTCTCCCCTCCTCCCTTCTCTCCCCTCCCCTCCTCTCCTCTTCTCTCCCCCTCCCCTCCTCTCCTCTTCTCTCCCCTCCCCCTCCTCTCCTCTCCTCTCCTCTCTCTCCCTCCTCTCCCTCTCCTCTCCCCCTCCTCTCCTCCCCCTCCCCCTTCTCTCCCCTCCCCTCCTCTCCTCTCCTCTCCTCCCCTCCCCCTCCCCTCCTCCTCTTCTCTCCTCTTCTCTCCCCTCCCCTCCTCTCCTCTTCTCTCCCCTCCCCTCCTCTCCTCTTCTCCCCTCCCCTCCCCTCCCCTCCCCTCCCTCCTCTCCTCTCTCTCCCCTCCCCTCCTCTCCTCTCCTCTCCTCTCCCTCTCTCCCTCCCCTCCTCTCCCTCTCCCCACTCCTCTCCTCCCCTCCCCCTTCTCCCTCCCCTCCCCCTCCCCTCTCCTCTCCCCTCCCCTCCCCTCCCCTCCCTCTCCTCTCCTCTCCTCTTCTCTCCTCTTCTCTCCCCTCCCCTCCTCTCCCTTCTCTCTCCCCTCCCCCCTCTCCTCTCTCTCTCCCCCTCCCCTCCCTCTCCTCTCCTCTCCTCTTCTCTCCCCTCCTCTCCTCTCCTCTCCCCACTCCTCTCCTCCCCTCCCCCTTCTCTCCCCTCCCCTCCCCTCCTCTCCTCTCCCCTCCCCCCCCTCCTCCCTCTTCTCCCTCCCTCTCCCCTCCCCCCCCTCCTCTCCTCTCTCCCCTCCCCTCCTCTCCTCCCCTCTCCCCTCCCCTCCTCTCCTCTCCTCTCCTCTCCTCTCCTCCCTCTCTCCCTCCCTCCTCTCCCCCTCCTCCTCCCCCTCCCCCTTCTCTCCCCTCCCTCCCCTCCTCTCCTCTCCCCTCTCCCCTCCCCCCTCCCCCCTCCCCCTCCCCTCCCTCCCCTCCCCTCCCCCCTCCCCTCCTCTCCCCCTCCTCTCCTCTCCTCTCCTCTCCTCTCCCTGATACCATGGTACACACACACACTCTAGAACAGATAGATTTTACCCTAAGAACCCCTTTTTCCCAGGGGCTCTGGCTGAAAGTAGCACACTGTACAGTGTTCATGCTGTTGATTGACCGTGTCTGGACGTATCTGTCGACATCCAGTCACCATCCATAATAATCTGTGACGTCGTGAAATAGAGATGTTGAACTGAGATTATAATATATTCCATGGAGCGGAACATGTTCCCATCCGAAGTGGATGGGAACCTAAAACCTTAGCGTTGCTCGGGCCATAGGCTCTACCTACTGAGACACACAGGACCCGCTGTGATTCGTCGATTCATGAATCTATTGACTGCAGCGATACAGCAGAGTTTAGAGGATTCATCAAAATCCATGTGATGACAACAATAGAATCCAAAAATCGTGTTTAAGCCATTTATGGGCAGGCAAAGAAAAACAACAGAATGGGGCTTATCTTGGCTTCTAGCAATAACAAGTGATTTCCTCTTCCAACTGCAAGCTCCATCACCTCCAGTGTTTTGGCATTTCAGTACAGGAGGTTTATATAAGGAAGATGTGTGAGCATGCCCATGTATGGACAGTATGACCTAATGAATAGAATATGTCTCTCTCTCTCTGACTGTCTGTCTCTCTCTCTCTCTCTCTCTCTCTCTCTCTGACTGACTGTCTCTCTCTCTCTCTCTCTCTCTCAGACTGTCTGTCTCTCTCTCTCTCTGACTGTCTGTCTCTCTCTCTCTCTGACTGACTGTCTCTCTCTCTCTCAGACTGTCTGTCTCTCTCTCTCTCTGACTGTCTGTCTGTCTGTCACTCTCTGACTGTATGTCTCTCTCTCTCTCTGACTGTCTGTCTCTCTCTCTCTCTGACTGTCTGTCTCTCTCTCTCTCTCTCTCTGACTGTCTGTCTCTCTCTCTCTCTCTGACTGTCTGTCTCTCTCTCTCTCTCTCTCTCTCTCTCTCTCTGACTGTCTGTCTCTCTCTATCTCTGACTGACTGTCTCTCTCTCTCTCTCTCTCAGACTGTCTGTCTCTCTCTCTCTCTGACTGTCTGTCTCTCTCTCTCTCTGACTGACTGTCTCTCTCTCTCTCAGACTGTCTGTCTCTCTCTCTCTCTCTGACTGTCTGTCTGTCACTCTCTCTGACTGTATGTCTCTCTCTCTCTCTGACTGTCTGTCTCTCTCTCTCTCTGACTGTCTGTCTCTCTCTCTCTCTCTCTCTCTGACTGTCTGTCTCTCTCTATCTCTGACTGACTGTCTCTCTCTCTCTCTCAGACTGTCTGTCTCTCTCTCTCTGACTGTCTGTCTGTCTGTCTGTCTGTCTGTCTGTCACTCTCTCTGACTGTCTGTCTCTCTCTATCTCTGACTGACTGTCTCTCTCTCTCTCTCTCTCTCTCAGACTGTCTGTCTCTCTCTCTCTCTGACTGTCTGTCTGTCACTCTCTCTGACTGTCTGTCTCTCTCTCTCTGACTGTCTGTCTCTCTCTCTCTCTCTCTCTCTGACTGTCTGTCTCTCTCTCTCTCTCTCTCTGACTGTCTGTCTCTCTCTATCTCTGACTGACTGTCTCTCTCTCTCTCTCAGACTGTCTGTCTCTCTCTCTCTCTGACTGTCTGTCTGTCTGTCACTCTCTCTGACTGTCTGTCTCACTCTCTCTCTGACTGTCTGTCTGTCTGTCTGTCTCTCTGTCTGGCTCTCTCTCTCTCGCTCTCTCTCTCTCTCGCTCTCTCTCTCTGTGTGTCCTTGTGTCTCATTGATGTCTGTGTGAAGAGAGGGAATGTAGGAAGCAGCAAGTGGGAGGACAGGAAGTGATAGAACTGAGCAGACAGCTTGAGTAGGGGGAGGTGGGTAGAACATACTCATCATTCAGACACACACACACCAACACACACACACACCGACACACACACACACCGACACACACACACCAACACACACACCGGCACACACACCGACACACACACCGACACACACACACACCGACACACACACACCAACACACACACCGACACACACACCGGCACACACACCGACACACACACCGACACACACACACACACACAAACACACCGACACACACACACACACACACCGACACACACACAGACTGTCTCCCTTTTCACCTCGGTAATATCATTCATATAAACTGCCATTGATTTTTTGAAAATCTCAAGATATTTCATTGAGGGCCAGTATGTCTGTTACTCACATCATATAGAGCTGAAATGCAGGTAGGCCTGCCGCCATAGAATTACATACAGTATCCAATCAATAGGAAATGCAATTGAATAGCATCTCTGTGCCAACCTCCCACTGAGTGTGGTGTATATGACGTCACTTTGCAACGTTGTGCCAGAGTTACCAGGCTGTGATCCTCTAATGCCAGATCGTGGTGGTGTGGCAAAACAAAATGCATGAACCCACTACTGTAAGTCTCTCTGGATAAGAGAGTCTGTTAAATGACTCACTACTGTAAGTCTCTCTGGATAAGAGAGTCTGCTAAATGACTCACTACTGTAAGTCTCTCTGGATAAGAGTCTGCTAAATGACTCCCTACTGTTAGTCTCTCTGGATAAGAGAGTCTGCTAAATGACTCACATACCCTAAGGGAACATTTCGACAATCACCGTATGGTTAGTGAGAAAGTCCCTATTGGAACTGTACGGTCCCTTACTAGACGTCCGAAAACATTTTAGAAATTCGGGGACGGCGTCGGGCCGAGCGGTAGGGCCAGACCTACCGGGAAGTCATCAAATGAACTTTGTCGGACATTCGGTTTTCGTTTAATAAAATAAACAAATTTTAGCCCATTTTTGCGCTATGCCGAAATATCCCACAAGAGGGCATAAGCAATCATATTGCTATTGGACAAAACATCCCGAATCACGACGTGCCATATCTCGAAACTGAAAATATTTCGAAGCCGAAACTTGGTGAGCGTAGGTTTGGCATTATGGGAAGATGGCCCCGAACAAGATGGCGTCTAGGCCTCAACGGTTTTTGAGTTATGGCCATATTTCTGGGATTAAAGGTCCAAAATGAAAATAGAGAAAAGATTTTTTCACTTCACGTCAAAGTCAAGGAGCCTCCGGTGTCAATAAAAAAATCGGCCATTTATCTATCGTCATTTACGAGAAATCGTACGGTGACCAGATCGTGATGTTCAGATATAGGTGTTTTTTTTTTCAACGGTTACAGATCCAGTTGCAGGGTGTTCATACGAGTATTTTTAAAATGTGCTGTCCTCCCATGGAGCTCTGCGACATTTCTGTGATTTTCTATGATTTTCTGAAATAACACACACTCACTAAACCCTCCGTAAATAACTCAGTTCTAACGTAAAGACTTAAAACTCAGGATTCTGTAAAGGCATACCCCAATGAGGATATGAGTTTATTTATAGCTTCCTGTGCCAACCGGAAGTGCCATAATTGGTGTCTCAGGGGCTGTTTGGAAGGGTTAAAAAATCAGATCTGTCCAAAACTTCATATGTGTGATTAGACAACCCCCATGAACTGTAAATCAGTCATTTTTCCCAACAGATGTCAAAGAAAAGCTCTCACACACACACACAGCAAGGATGGAGTGACAAAGCGTGGTGTTTAAAGACACAGAGAGCAGGCAATGGCATAAACATAATCCCAAGGCAGGGCCGAGTCCAACGAGGTGCCCCGCTTGACCGTAGCTCACTCGGTCTGAGCGCAGCGACCATGAGAAAAATAGGCCCACAATGAAGCCTGCACCACAATGTCATTTGATTTTGGGTGACAGCGGCAGAACCGTTAGGTTTAGAAGGACAATTCAAACACAGGACTGTTCCTAAGGTCCTCCCGATCTGTGCAAGCCTAACCTTGACTGTGTGGCATTAACCTTTCACAGTTAAAAGAAGGTGTTTACATAAAAACAGTGTGCATTGACTTCTCTCCCATAGGAATACATTGCCTGCTCCCCTAAATACAACCTGGGGTCTTTATGGGTTATGAATGCTGTATGAACCTGTCTTCTATGACATTCCATCAGACCACTATGAGGTCTACCTGTGTCGATTCTAAGCTTCCTGGAGCAACCGGAAGTGGTTAAATTGACCCAAAAGGTATTTGGATGTACATCACCTCGAAAGGTGCCGAGGCCTCTGCATTATTCAACCCTGTGTAGATCAGTCAATTCTCAACTTAAAGACTTAAAACTCAGGATTCCCTAGGTTTCTATGTCAGTCAAGACATGTGTGTATTTATAGCTTCCTGTGCCAACCGGAAGTGCCATAATTGGTGTCTCAGGGGCTGTTTGGAAGGGTTAAAAAATCAGATCTGTCCAAAACTTCATCTGTGTGATTAGACAACCCCCATGAACTGTAAATCAGTCATTTTTCCCAACAGATGTCAAAGAAAAGCTCTCACACACACACACAGCAAGGATGGAGTGACAAAGCGTGGTGTTTAAAGACACAGAGAGCAGGCAATGGCATAAACATAATCCCAAGGCCGTGCCGAGTCCAACGAGGTGCCCCTCTTGACCGTAGCTCGCTCGGTCTGAGCGCAGCGACCATGAGAAAAATAGGCCCACAATGATGCCTGCACCACAATGTCATTGGATTTTGGGTGACAGCGGCGGAACCGTTAGGTTTAGAAGGACAATTCAAACACAGGACTGTTCCTAAGGTCCTCCCGATCTGTGCAAGCCTAACCTTGACTGTGTGGCATTAACCTTTCACAGTTAAAAGAAGGTGTTTACAAAAACAGTGTGCATTGACTCTCTCCCCATAGGAATACATTGCCTGCTCCCCTAAATACAACCTGGGGTCTTTATGGGTTATGAATGCTGTATGAACCTGTCTTCTATGACATTCCATCAGACCACTATGAGGTCTACCTGTGTCGATTCTAAGCTTCCTGGAGCAACCGGAAGTGGTTAAATTGACCCAAAAGGTATTTGGATGTACATCACCTCGAAAGGTGCCGAGGCCTCTGCATTATTCAACCCTGTGTAGATCAGTCAATTCTCAACTTAAAGACTTAAAACTCAGGATTCCCTAGGTTTCTATGTCAGTCAAGACATGTGTGTATTTATAGCTTCCTGTGCCAACCGGAAGTGCCATAATTGGTGACTCAGGGGCTGTTTGGAAGGGTTAAAAAATCAGATCTGTCCAAAACTTCATATGTGTGATTAGACAACCCCCATGAACTGTAAATCAGTCATTTTTCCCATAAAAATTCAAAGGAAAAATAAATCACACAGATACACAACTTGGATGGAGGGACGTATTGGGGTGTGTAGAGACTGACAGTGCCTCCAATAGTTAGCTTTGTTCGAGCTAAAAAAGAACCGTCAGACCTAGAGTTCCGAAACTTTAGAATCCTGTTCTAGACCTCAGGTAGATAGTGCGTGGTGAGTTACGGCGCTCTAGGAGGTTCTCGGACCGAGAAACAGCGTCGAACATTTGCAATGACTTCAATTCATTTTGACCATTACGAAAATGGCGACATTTAGAAATGTCCCAGAGACACAAGACTAGGTGCATTGTGACCGTCTCGGCCCATAGAGACAGAACCCAACATCTCGGTCCGATAGCTCATTCAAGGACCCCGTAGCAAGGCATGGAAAAAGTGGATTTTCAGCACCAATTAGGCTTTTACTCGGACACCAAATGACCTATCGAGCCGAAACTCGGGATTCGGGGTCGCCTCACATAGGACTACACATAATGTCCGAACTGGCCCCGCAGCTAGAAAGTAACTATGTGTTTTATGGTTTTTTAATGTTTTGTACCGAAGGCCTTGTGAATTTTGGGCCAGCTCTGAAGTATGTTATACTTGGCTCCTAAATGAGTTGGGAAAAGTGGGTTTGGTGTCAGTTTGTATCAGTTTGGTGTCAGAATGATATCAAATTGACTGATGGACGGTGACTTGCAGGTGACTCTTGTCCATTAGCAATATGTTTAAGCGGTGAGGTACCATCACCAAAAGCGACATTCTGAAATCAACCCAAACGAGCGATGGAGAGGTACCAGTATCACTGCCCAGACATCCCTATGTCATCGGGCCAGTCAATTTGGCATTCCTGCATGATTTTTATGGCATGACAAATTGGTAATGGTGACTGCCCAGTTAACCATATGGCAAATGCACAGTGACTTTGAAAGAGTGAGAAAATCACCAAATGGACATTCTGAAATCAACCCTAACGAGTGATGGAGAGGTACCATAATCACTGCCCAGACATCCCGAGGTCATCGGGCCAGTCAATTTGGCATTCCTGCACAAATTTTCAGTGACTTTGCAAAAGTAAGGAACATTTGCAATATGTTTTAACAGTGAGGTACCATCACCAAAAGCGACATTCTGAAATCAACCCAAACGAGCGATGGAGAGGTACCAGTATCACTGCCCAGCCATCCTGAGGTCATCGGGCCAGTCAATTTGGCATTCCTGCATGATTTTTAGCATGACAAATTGGTGATGGTGACTGCCCAGTTAACCATATGGCAAATGCACAGTGACTTTGAAAGAGTGAGAAAAATCACCAAATGGACATTCTGGAATCAACCCTAACGAGCGATGGAGAGGTACCATAATCACTGCCCAGACATCCCGAGGTCATGGCAATTTGGCATTCCTGCACAAATTTTCAGTGACTTTGCAAAAGTAAGGAACATTTGCAATATGTTTTAACAGTGAGGTACCATCACCAAAAGCGACATTCTGAAATCAACCCAAACGAGCGATGGAGAGGTACCAGAATCACTGCCCAGCCATCCCGAGGTCATCGGGCCAGTCAATTTGGCATTCCTGCAAGAATTTTAGTGACTTTGCAAAAGTAAGGAACATTTGCAATATGTTTAAGCGGTGAGGTACCATCACCAAAAGCGACATTCTGAAATCAACCCAAACGAGCGATGGAGAGGTACCAGAATAACTGCCCAGCCATCCCTATGTCATCGGGCCAGTCAATTTGGCATTCCTACATGATTTTTATGGCATGACAAATTGGTGATGGTGACTGCCCAGTTAACCATATGGCAAATGCACAGTGACTTTGAAAGAGTGAGAAAAATCACCAAATGGACATTCTGGAATCAACCCTAACGAGCGATGGAGAGGTACCATAATCACTGCCCAGACATCCCGAGGTCATCGGGCCAGTCAATTTGGCATTCCTGCACAAATTTTCAGTGACTTTGCAAAAGTAAGGAACATTTGCAATATGTTTTAACAGTGAGGTACCATCACCAAAAGCGACATTCTGAAATCAACCCAAACGAGCGATGGAGAGGTACCAGTATCACTGCCCAGCCATCCTGAGGTCATCGGGCCAGTCAATTTGGCATTCCTGCATGATTTTTATAGCATGACAAATTGGTGATGGTGACTGCCCAGTTAACCATATGGCAAATGCACAGTGACTTTGAAAGAGTGAGAAAAATCACCAAATGGACATTCTGGAATCAACCCTAACGAGCGATGGAGAGGTACCATAATCACTGCCCAGACATCCCGAGGTCATCGGGCCAGTCAATTTGGCATTCCTGCACAAATTTTCAGTGACTTTGCAAAAGTAAGGAACATTTGCAATATGTTTTAACAGTGAGGTACCATCACCAAAAGCGACATTCTGAAATCAACCCAAACGAGCGATGGAGAGGTACCAGTATCACTGCCAAGCCATCCCGAGTTCATCGGGCCAGTCAATTTGGCATTCCTGCAAAATTTTCAGTGACTTTGCAAAAGTAAGGAACATTTGCAATATGTTTTAACAGTGAGGTACCATCACCAAAAGCGACATTCTGAAATCAACCCAAACGAGCGATGGAGAGGTACCAGTATCACTGCCCAGACATCCCTATGTCATCGGGCCAGTCAATTTGGCATTCCTGCATGATTTTTATGGCATGACAAATTGGTGATGGTGACTGCCCAGTTAACCATATGGCAAATGCACAGTGACTTTGCAAAAGTGAGAAAACATGACCAAATGGACATTCTGAAATCAACACAAACAATGGCATGACCATAGTGTCCAGACTGTGCCGAGTCCAACGAGGTGCCCCGCTGACCGTAGCTCGCTCGGTCTGAGCGGCGACCATGAGAAAAATAGGCCCAATATGAAGCCTTCACCAGTACGTCATTTGATTTTGGGTGACAGCGGCGGAACCGTTAGGTTTAGAAAGACAATTCAACCACAGGACTGTTCCTAAGGTCCTCCTGATCTGTCCAAGCCTATCCTTGACCGTGTGACATTAACCCTTCACAGTCAAAAGAAGGTGTTTACATAAAAACAGTGTTCATTGACTTCTCTCCCCATAGGAATATATTGGCTGCTCCACTAAATACAACCTGGAGTCTATATGGGTTATGAATGTTGTATGAACCTGTCTTTGGTACCAGTCCATCAGACCACTATAAGGTCTACCTGTGTCGATTCTAAGCTTCCTGGACCAACCGGAAGTGGTCCAAAT
The DNA here is from genome assembly GCF_036934945.1 of Oncorhynchus masou masou. Classification (NCBI taxonomy): domain Eukaryota; kingdom Metazoa; phylum Chordata; class Actinopteri; order Salmoniformes; family Salmonidae; genus Oncorhynchus; species Oncorhynchus masou. The sequence continues at coordinate 37,721 of NW_027009742.1, forward strand.
CGCCCCTAAAAGTGTATACCCATACACTGCCTGCAATTTGATGGACATAGTGCATTGAACCCTGTGTAAATCAGTCAGTTTTAATGGTAAAGACTTAAAACTCAGGATTCTCTAATGGAATAGCCCAATGAGGATGTATGTTGAGTTACAGCTTCCTGTGCCAACCGGAAGTGCCATAATTGGTCTCTCATGGGCTGTTTGGAGGGGTTAAAAAAATCAGATCTTTCCAAAACTTCATATATATGATTAGGCAACCCCCATGAACTGTAAATCAGTCATTTTTCCCATAAAAATTCAAAGGAAAACTAAATCACACAGATACACAACATGGATGGAGGGACGTATCATTGGGGTGCGTAGAGACTGACAGTGCCTCCAATAGTTAGCTTTGAATGATATCAAATTGACTGATGGACGGTGACTTGCAGGTGACTCTTGTCCATTAGCAATATGTTTAAGCGGTGAGGTACCATCACCAAAAGCGACATTCTGAAATCAACCCTAACGAACGATGGAGAGGTACCAGTATCACTGCCCAGACATCCCTATGTCATCGGGCCAGTCAATTTGGCATTCCTGCATGATTTTTATGGCATGACAAATTGGTGATGGTGACTGCCCAGTTAACCATATGGCAAATGCACAGTGACTTTGAAAGAGTGAGAAAAATCACCAAATGGACATTCTGGAATCAACCCTAACGAGCGATGGAGAGGTACCATAATCACTGCCCAGACATCCCGAGGTCATCGGGCCAGTCAATTTGGCATTCCTGCACAAATTTTCAGTGACTTTGCAAAAGTAAGGAACATTTGCAATATGTTTTAACAGTGAGGTACCATCACCAAAAGCGACATTCTGAAATCAACCCAAACGAGCGATGGAGAGGTACCAGTATCACTGCCCAGCCATCCTGAGGTCATCGGGCCAGTCAATTTGGCATTCCTGCATGATTTTATAGCATGACAAATTGGTGATGGTGACTGCCCAGTTAACCATATGGCAAATGCACAGTGACTTTGAAAGAGTGAGAAAAATCACCAAATGGACATTCTGGAATCAACCCTAACGAGCGATGGAGAGGTACCATAATCACGCCCAGACATCCCGAGGTCATCGGGCCAGTCAATTTGGCATTCCTGCACAAATTTTCAGTGACTTTGCAAAAGTAAGGAACATTTGCAATATGTTTTAACAGTGAGGTACCATCACCAAAAGCGACATTCTGAAATCAACCCAAACGAGCGATGGAGAGGTACCAGTATCACTGCCAAGCCATCCCAAGTTCATCGGGCCAGTCAATTTGGCATTCCTGCACAAATTTTCAGTGACTTTGCAAAAGTAAGGAACATTTGCAATATGTTTTAACAGTGAGGTACCATCACCAAAAGCGACATTCTGAAATCAACCCAAACGAGCGATGGAGAGGTACTCAGTATCACTGCCCAGCCATCCCGAGGTCATCGGCCAGTCAATTTGGCATTCCTGCAAGAATTTTTTGTGACTTTGCAAAAGTAAGGAACATTTGCAATATGTTTAAGCGGTGAGGTACCATCACCAAAAGCGACATTCTGAAATCAACCCAAACGAGCGATGGAGAGGTACCAGAATAACTGCCCAGCCATCCCTATGTCATCGGGCCAGTCAATTTGGCATTCCTACATGATTTTTATGGCATGACAAATTGGTGATGGTGACTGCCCAGTTAACCATATGGCAAATGCACAGTGACTTTGAAAGAGTGAGAAAAATCACCAAATGGACATTCTGGAATCAACCCTAACGAGCGATGGAGAGGTACCATAATCACTGCCCAGACATCCCGAGGTCATCGGGCCAGTCAATTTGGCATTCCTGCACAAATTTTCAGTGACTTTGCAAAAGTAAGGAACATTTGCAATATGTTTAAGCGGTGAGGTACCATCACCAAAAGCGACATTCTGAAATCAACCCAAACGAGCGATGGAGAGGTACCAGTATCACTGCCCAGCCATCCTGAGGTCATCGGGCCAGTCAATTTGGCATTCCTGCATGATTTTTATAGCATGACAAATTGGTGATGGTGACTGCCCAGTTAACCATATGGCAAATGCACAGTGACTTTGAAAGAGTGAGAAAAATCACCAAATGGACATTCTGGAATCAACCCTAACGAGCGATGGAGAGGTACCATAATCACTGCCCAGACATCCCGAGGTCATCGGGCCAGTCAATTTGGCATTCCTGCACAAATTTTCAGTGACTTTGCAAAAGTAAGGAACATTTGCAATATGTTTTAACAGTGAGGTACCATCACCAAAAGCGACATTCTGAAATCAACCCAAACGAGCGATGGAGAGGTACCAGTATCACTGCCAAGCCATCCCGAGTTCATCGGGCCAGTCAATTTGGCATTCCTGCACAAATTTTCAGTGACTTTGCAAAAGTAAGGAACATTTGCAATATGTTTTAACAGTGAGGTACCATCACCAAAAGCGACATTCTGAAATCAACCCAAACGAGCGATGGAGAGGTACCAGTATCACTGCCCAGCCATCCCGAGGTCATCGGGCCAGTCAATTTGGCATTCCTGCAAGAATTTTTGTGACTTTGCAAAGTACGTAACTGAACGAAGT
>NW_027009743.1:0-12500 GCF_036934945.1 Oncorhynchus masou masou
CATTGCATTCGGACCATAAGGACAGCTCGCTTGGAAGGACTTGAACTCCCAGAATTCGCCAGCTGTGAGTAACCACTGCGAATGAATGAGCTGCCCTGTTCAATGCGATCATTTGATCATGCATATTATGAAAGTGCAAATGTGCTTATAATTGGAACATTTGATAAACTTGGGAATGGAATTCAAAACACAGCACTGTGAAAACAATTAAAAAGTTTCAGTTTGGGAAACACTGAGATCCTATGCATAATTGAACCTAGTCATATGTCTAATATTTGCCCTAACGTGGAAATGCAATGCATCAACGGAATGCAACTGAAGGATCTAAAGATACTGCGTGTTTAAACTTCTAAGGGGACAAAACTTATAATGGGATGAAATGTTTAAAACATCTCAAATGTTCAATTCAAAAAGGGTCAAGATGTTGAAATGGATGACTGTGTTTTAAAGCATTAAAGGAGGTCTAAATGGGCATTGTGTTTAACAATCAAACCAACAAATGTGTCATTGTAAATTGAGTGAACTACAAGTGAATGATGGAGGATGAAATCCCAAATAAGACCCAACTGGAGAAGGCAGAGGAGCATTTAAATTCACTCTATGCAGCCCGGAGAGGCAAACTTTTAGTGTGTACACGCAAAATGAATGAAATAAAAGCCCTTCATGTTGATGGAGGAAATGTTGAAACTGTGGATGAGAGTCTTGAAGCATTTGATGCTGTTCTCAATGACTTTCAGAATGCTCATGAATCTGTGCTAGAGCTAGTCACAGTAGAGAAACAGGAAAATGAGAGCATTAACTATTATCAACCAAGAATGAGGACTTATGAACATTTCCTGAAAGTGAGCGAAATATGGAAAAGTTGAGCCACAAACGCTCACAAACGCTGAAGTTGAGCCACAAACGCTCATTGAACCACACGACAGCATTTCCAACGTTTCAAAAAGATCAAGTAAAACAAAGTATTCTAAGACCGCTTCCTCAGTGTCCTCTGCACGCCTAAAAGCTGAGGCAGAACGTGCAGCTCTACTAGCTCGCCAAGCATCATTACAGGACAAGCATGCATTGGAACTGGAGAAAGCTCAACTGGAACAACAGAAAGCTCAACTGATTGTTAGGATGGAAAAAAATGGCAATGGAAACGGACATAGCAGCATATAATGCCAGACTGAAGGTCCTGGAGAGTGTTGAGTCAACTTCTCAATCCCATACCTTGGCAGCCCACTTACTAAGCCAAGAAGATAGAATTAACTCTTATTTTGAGGACCAGGACCCCAAGGTCTATGTGGAACCTGAACCATCACCTGTTGAGTTTGCTGCATTAGGTGCAGTTCCAAAGACCCCACTACAAAGAATTTTTACAACAACCGACTACAAAGCCATCAAAACCTATTCAGAAACCAGTCGTAAACCATACCCTTCAGCAGCCAACAGCAAGGTCTAGCAATCAACACAGAATCAACACTGCGGGTATCAGCCATAATACCAGCCATGATAACCTCTCTACTGTCATGCAAAGGCAGAATGAAATTGCTGACCTCCTTGTGCTACTCCCTGTTAGGGAGATATCTATGTTAGACGGTGATCCTCTAAACTATGCACGCCTTTCATGCGTGCATTTGAGCATGGCATAGAAGATAAGAATAGCAGCCACCACTGGAACAGTACACCTCTGGTCAGGATAGGCTCTGTTACCTGGAACACCTGGAACAGTACACCTCTGGTCAGCAGCCACCAGGATAGGCTCTATTACCTGGAACAGTACACCTCTGGTCAGCAGCCACCAGGATAGGCTCTATTACCCGGAACAGTACACCTCTGGTCAGCAGTCACCAGGATAGGCTCTATTACCTGGAACAGTACACCTCTGGTCAGCAGTCATCAGGATAGCAGTCACACCAGCTGTGAAGAACAGTTGAAATGTACAGCTATTATGTCATCAAACATAACAGTGAGAGTTAACGTATGTTTGATGTATCCCAAGAGGTAAATGTATGGTAAAAACAATAGTGGTCTAAAGCGGTGAACCTTGAGGAACACCGGGGGTACGGTTGATTTGTCAGAGGGACCGACCATTCCACAGGAACAAGCTGATATCTTTCGACAGATAGATCTAAGCCAGGCCAGAACGTCACGTGTGTAGACCAATTTGGGTTCCAATCTCTCAAAAAGAATGGTGATGATGGTATCAAAAGCAGCACTAAGGTCTAGGAGCACAAGGACAGATACAGAGCCTCTGTCCGATGCCATTAAAATGTAATTTACCACCTTCACAAGTGCCGTCTCAGTGCTAAGATGGCCCAAAACCAGACTGAAGCATTTCGTATACATTGTTTGTCTTCAGGAAGGCAAGTGAAAGTTGCTGCGCAACAGCCTTTTCTAAAATATTTGAGAGGAATGGAAGATTTGATATAGGCCGATAGTTTTGGATATTTTCTAAATCAAGGTTTGGCTTTTTCAAGAGGCTTTATTACTGCCACTTTTAGTGAGTTTGGCACACATCCAGTGGATAGAGAGCCGTTTATTATGTTCAACATAGGAGGGCCAGTTACTGAAGCAGCTCTTTCAGTAGTTTAGTTGGAATAGGGTCCAGTATGCAGCTTGAAGGTTTAGAGGCCATGATTATTTTCATCATTGTGTCAAGAGATATAGTACTAAAACACTTGAGCGTCTCTCTTGATCCGAGGTCCTGGCAGAGTTGTGCAGACTCAGGACAACTGAGCTTTGAAGGAATACACAGATTTAAAGAGGAGTCTGTAATTTGCTTTCTAATAATCATAATTTTTTCCTCAAAGAAGTTCATGAATTTATCACTGCTAAAGTGAAAGTCATCCTCTCTAAGGTAATGCTGCTATTTAGTTAGTTTTTGCGACAGTATCAAAAGGAATTTGGATTGTTTCTTATTTTCCTCAATTAAGTTAGAAAAATAGGATGATCAGCAGCATTAAGGCTCTATGGTACTGCGGTACTGTCTTTCCAAGCTAGTCGGGAGACTTCCAGTTTGGTGTGGCGCTATTTCCTGTTCCAATTTTCTGAAAGCTTGCTTCAGAGCTCGGGTATTTTCTATGTACCAGTACACCTCTGGTCAGCAGTCACCAGGATAGGCTCTATTACCTGGAACAGTACACCCCTGGTCAGCAGTCAAAAGGATAGGCTCTATTACCTGGAACAGTACACCTCTGGTCAGCAGTCAAAAGGATAGGCTCTGTTACCTGAACAGTACATCTCTGGTCAGCAGCCACCAGGATAGGCTCTATTACCTGGAACCAGTACACCTCTGGTCAGCAGCCACCAGGATAGGCTCTATTACCTGAACAGTACACTCTGGTCAGCATGCCACCAGGATAGGCTCTATTACCTGGAACAGTACGCCTCTGGTCAGCAGTCACCAGGATAGGCTCTATTACCTGGAACAGTACACCTCTGGTCAGCCCAAGGATCTGGTCCGTGGTTGTCTGCATATGGAAGCCAGAAGAGGCTATGCAGAGGCTAAGAGGTTGTTAAAGGAACACTTTGGCAATGAAATCAAAGTCACCACTGCTTACATGGAAAACTGGACAAACATCAAACCGGATGATGGAAAGGGACTGGGTGGCTTTGCACTCTATCTTAGAGGTTGCTGTAATGCTATGCAAGACCTACAGAACATGGAAGAGCTTAATCTTCCCTCCAACATTCAAATTGATCATGTCAAAACTTGCCCACAAACTAAAGGGAAAATGGAGGTCAACAGCATATGATATGTTGTGACGTTCATGAAAAAAAGCAGTCCGATATACTGCAGGATCTGTATGGAGATATTCAAGAGCCCCTGTCCAACTAAAGGTTTTAAAAAACAAAAAGCAGCTGACATTAAACAGCAGTTCAGTTCAAAAACATGAAGTAGCTGCTACTGCAGTAGCTGTAGGCAGATTATGCTCTGAAAAACCCTAAAAGAACAAACATTCAAAGTAAAGAGACCGCACCTACCCTTCTGATGCCCCAGTATCTCATGTGTATTTTGTGCTGGTGAGCATTTATTGGTTGACTGCCAACAGGTGAAGGCACAGCCATGAATCCAAGGTTGAGTTTATAAGATCAAAAGGTCTTTGTTTTGGCTGTTTGATGAGAGGACACATAAATTAAGCAAAGAATGTAAAAGAAGAATGACCTGTCAGAAATGTCAAAGCACCCCCACTATCCTGCATTGAAGGAAGAGAGAGATTTAGATCTCTGAAGGCAGATACGAGGGGTGTAGCAGTAAAGCGGAGGAGACTGTCAGCAGAGCTCTTGTTTCACTGGAAGCTGGTGAAGATAACAAGCCAGTACAGATTGTGCACTTGCAATTGTGCCTGCCAAATAAAGATGGCAATGGAAGCAAATCTGCATGTTAACTTACATGCATTTCTCGATTCTGGTAGCTCAGCAACATTTTGTACGGAGACACTCATGAGGCAGTTGAAAGCTAAAGGCAGTGAGACTGAAATTCTGCTACGCACAATGGTGCAGGAGAGTCCTACCAAGAGCTTTGAGATATCTGGATTAGAGATTGGCAATGTGGAAGGTGACACATTTCTTGCATTACCAAAGGTCTACACCCAGAATAAGATCCCAGTGACAAGAGAGGACATTCCCACTCAGAAAGATCTCAAAAGGTTGTCATACCCGAAAGAGGTTCAGTTGAAGGAGATTGATGCCGACGTCAAACTCCTGATTGGCGTAAATGCTCCAAAGGCAATGGGACCCTGGACAATCATAAATAGCCAAGGCATCGGACCGTATGCAGTGAAAACCCTCTTTGGATGGGTAATGAATGGTCCTCTTAACAATTGTACCATGGCAGAAGAATCCGGGTGTCCTACGGTGATGGCCAATCGTATCTCAATGGCCGACCTGGGGTTCTTCTGTAAATCAGTGCCAACCGTGACTTCCTGAGAGAGTATGAAGAGATACGTGAGATGTCAGCTGGAGGATCGTAAGTTTATGGAGATTTTTATTTTTATTTTTATTTTTTTTACCTTTATTTAACCAGGACGTCAGTTAAGAACAAATTCTTATTTTCAATGATGGCCTGGGAACAGGGTTAACTGCCTGTCAGGGGCAGAACGACAGATTTGTACCTTGTCAGCTCGGGGATTGAACTTCGTGAACCTTCCAAGTTCTCAAGTCGCACTCTAACCACTAGGCGTGCAGGAGACCCTACCGCGAATCAGCTCCATCACCCTCAAAGACCGTCTACTTACCGTTGCCTTTCACAACAAAGATGTAGTCACCAAACAATCGTGACATGGCAGCAGCGGTCTCTAAATATTATCAGGAAGTTCAAGGACAAAGGTTACGGCTGCAGAGTACAAGGTTTCATGGGAAGAGATGACAAGAAAAGGTTACGTCGAGAAGGTACCACAAGAACAGCTCCTCAGAGAGGAAGGTGAGGTATGGTACATACCACACCATGGCGTTCACCATAAGTGCAAAGGAATAATACGCGTAGTGTTTGACTGTTCATCATCCTATAAAGGCACATCTCTCAACAGTGAACTCCTTCAAGACAAACACGCTTATAGGAGACCTGCTAAGATTTTGGCAAGAGCACATTGCCATGATGGCAGACATTGAAGGAATGTTCCATCAAGTATGTATCCATGAAGATGACTTACACTTCCTGCGATTCCTATGGTGGCCGGACGGTGATACTAACAAAAGATTGGATGGGTACAGAATGAAGGTACATCTTTTCGGTGCTATATCCTCTCAAAGTTATGCAAATTTTGCACTGCAAAAGACTGCAGAAGACAACTGTGAGAGGTACGATGAAGAGGTGATTCAAACAGTCAAGTCCAACTTCTATGTTGATGACTGCCTCAAGTCAGTGGCCACAGAAGAACAAGCCATAGCTCTCACAAAAACCTCAGGGGTGTGTGCTCTCAGTGGGTTCAAATTGACCAAGTGGGTCAGCAGCAGCTGCGTCGTGCTGGCTTCTATTCCTGATGAACACCAAGCCAAGCAGATAAAAGAACTGATTCGGACAGAGAAAAGCTGCCTGTTGAAAGAGCATTTGGAACTGATGGAACATTGAAAGTGATCACGTTTTACCTTCCGAAAGCTACTGTCAAGAACAGACCCCTTACAAGAAGAGGTATTCTCTCAGCTGTCAGCTCTATTTATGATCCATTAGGTTTCTCGCTCCATTTCATATTCCAAAGCCAAGCTGCAATTCTACTCCAAGCGCTCTGTAGCTAGTGTGGCTGGATGAAGTCATCCCTGGAGAAGACTATTTCATGGAAGACATGGCTCTCAGAGCTGGACCAGCTGTCCAGATTCCAGATTGACAGGTGTATGATGCCTGAGACTTTGGTCAGGTCAAGACTGCACAGCTGCATTACTTCGGTGATGCAAGAGAACAAGGTTGCTGCACGGCAAGCTACCTTAGGTTCACAAACGGTATGGAAAAGGTCCACATCGCATTCAAACTGGGGAAATCAAGAAGAAATCAAGGATGACTCCACTCAAGCAGATTAGACGATCCCCAGATTTGGAACTTGCCGCATAACATTGGTCACAGTGGACAGGATGTTAGGTTGAGCCCAGATTGAACTTGAGGAGTCAACTTTCTGGACAGACAGCCAGTCTGTGCTAAAATACATCCGTAACGATACCAAGAGATTCCTTACCTTTGTGGCTAATAGGGTTGCTCTGATCCGTGACCTATCAAAGCAAAACACGACCCAGCTGATGATGCCCTCAAGAGGATTACATGTTGAAACTTTCCTGAACTCAAAGAGATGGTGCAAAGGACCAGAATTCCTGGAGAAACCACAAACGCAATGGCCGAAAGTCCCCGAGGAGCTTGGCTCCATCCCTCCGGATGATCGAGGTGAGAAAAGACGCATCGTCAACTAACAAGTGTGGAAGAAAGAGTCTGATCAGCAAACTGGTTGAGTGCTACCAACATGGAACAGCTTGGAAAAAGCAGTTGCCTGGATGCTGAAACTGAAGAGGCTTCTTCTACAGTTAAGCCAGAAAAGGAAAGTTCACACAAAAACTGGGATCCAGGATCAGATCAGAGTCTAACAAACTCACTGAAGGAGCAACTTGACAAGTTCAAACTGAAGTTTGGAAAGGAAAGTCTGTCTGTAGACGTCCTAGATGAAAAGGTCATCATTCAATTTGAGCAACGACAGCACTTTAAACAAGAAATGCACTAGTTGTGAAAGGAAAATAATGTCAAACAATGTGCCAATCTGTAAGCTTGATCCAATCATTGACAATGGCATTCTGAGAGTGGGAGGAAGGTTAAAGCAAAGCTGCTATGCCTACGGACCTAAAGAATCCTATGATCCTGCTCAAAGACTCCTACATCTCCAGACTGATCTTACTCCACCTCCATGAGCAGGTTGGCAACTCTGGGAGACTGTCACATGCTTTTTTAGACTTCGCCAGCGATATTGGATACCCTGTGCCAACTCGTTAGTAAGGAAGATCTTACGCAGGCGGATGCAAGCTAGAGCTGGAGAACAGAAGATGGCCAACCTTCTACAAGACCGGGTGTCACCTGATTTGCCACCTTCACCCATGTGGCATAGATTACTTCAGCCCCATAGAGGTGAAGCGAGGCCGCGTTCATGTGAAGCGGTATGTTGTGATCTTTACTTGCCTTGTGAGTCGAGTTGTCCATCTAGAAGTTGCTAGTTATCTGGATACTGATTCCTGCATCAATGCCCTGCGCAGGTTCATCTGTTGAAGGGGCCCAGTAACAAGTATCAGAACAGACAATGACACCGACTTTGTTGGAACACACAGAGAGCTGGGAGAAGCTCTGAAAGAGCTGGATCACAGCAAGATTCAAAACAAATGACTGAAGGAAGGAGTGACATGGTCATTCAACCCTCCTCTGGAGCCCACCATGGGGGTATGGGAGAGGTTGATCCACTGGTGAAAAATATCCTCTATTCAGTCCTTAAAGAGCAAGTACTGGATGACGAGGCTTTGCAGACAGCCTTGTGTGAGGTTGAGGCAGACCAATCACTACTGTAACAAATGACCCTACGATCTCGAACCCTGACTCCAAACCATCTGCTTCATCTGAAATCAAAGCCAGACCTGCCACCAGGACTATTCCAGAGAAGCGACCTATACTCACGAAGGAGATGGAAGCAAGTACAATATATCACTGACCTCTTCTGGAAGAGATGGATCAGGAGTATCTTCCACTTATGCAGGAGCGGAACAAGGGAACAAAAACTAAGAGAAACTTCAGTCCTGGTGACCTTGTTGTCATCACATGACACCGCCCAAGGAACTCTTGGCTAATGGGGGGTGTGGTGGAGGCTTTGCAAGGGGCCAATGGTCTTGTCCAGAGCGTCATGGTTAAGACCAAGACCAATATCTTACAGAGACCTATCAATAAACTCTGTCTGCTATTCAAGCGGGAGAGTGAGATACACACACACAGTACTTCATCTTTTGAATCACGTGCACCTCTGATTCGTTGATGTCGTACTCTACATTCTTTGATGTCATACATTTTTGGACGTCAAACTCTTTGACATTTTGGAAGTTGAACACCTGAACACCTTCAACTTCAAGATCTATGGACTATTTTCCTATATGGGACCTTGTATATTTCCATATAGCTATAAACTGTAATAGTGCCCTGGTATAGAATGTTTTGTGTATTGCTCTATATGTGTGCTGGCCATACACACACACACACACACACACACACTCATGTACATGCACACACAAACACACACACAAATTATCCTGTGTATCCATCCACAGCTGGCCTAGTCCCATTCTCTCGGTTAACATAACACTGTCAGACAGTCAATTGTTGGCCTGGAGAGACCAGGGCCAGAGAGGCCTGCCCCAGAATCAGACACCCCAGGGGGCTGAGACATCACCCATCCTCCCCTCCTGCCCTGGCTGCCCTGGAGCCGTCACCAGAAGAAAGAGGGAATTTAGAGACAGAGAAGGAGAAGATAGACGGGGAGACAGAGGAGAGTGAGAGAGGAGGGTGACAGAGGAGAAGGAGACAGAGGAGAGGGAGAAGATGGAGAGGGAGGAGAAGTTAGAAGGGGGAGCCAGAGGGAGGGAGAAGATAGACAGGGAGACAGAGGAGAGGAGACAGAGGAGAGGGAGACAGAGGAGAGGGAGAAGATGGAGAGGGAGGAGGGGTTAGAAGGGGAGCCAGAGGAGAGGGAGAAGATAGAAGGGGGAGACAGAGGAGAGGCAGAAGATAGAGAGGAGAGGGAGAATATAGAAGGAGAGACAGATGAGAGGGAGACAGAGGAGAGGGAGAAGATGGAGGGAGGGAGACAGAGGAGAGGGAGACAGAGGAGAGAGAGACAGAGTATGGGAAACAGAGGAGAAGGAGACAGGGAGGGTGACAGAGGAGAAGGAGACAGAGGAGAGAGAGAAGATAGATTGGGAGAAAGCAGAGAGAGGAGAGAGGGAGGGGGGTGGAAGAGGGAAATAGAGAGAGAAGATTGAGGGGAGAAGGACTAAGAGCAAGAGGAGAGGATAGAGAGGGAGAAGGAGGGGAATAGAATAAGAATATAATAAGAAAATAAGAATTTGTTCTTAACTGACTTGCCATTTAAATGAAGGTAAAATAAAATAAAATAGAATGAGAAGGGGAAAAGAATGAGGAGATAGAGACAAGAGGGGGAGAAGGAGGAAGAGAGAGTAGAGAGGGGGAGTGAGAGAAGAGAGGGGAGATGGAGGAAGAGAGGAATATGGAGGAGGAAGAGAGGGGGAGAGAGAAGAGAGGAAGAAGGAGGAAGAGGAGAATAGGAGGAGGGGAGAGAGAGAGAATAGAGGGGGAAGAAGAGAGATGGGAATGGAAGGGGTTGTTTAAAGGTTACATTGTAAGGGAGACCTCTTTTCAAAAAGGATCTCGACATCAAGTCTGTTGTGTAAACTCTATTTGTTTCACACACACACACCCTCTTGGCATCGATGTGGAGTAGAGTTCTTCTTTGTGAAGGGTTGTGCATTAATGTAATCTAAACATGCACACACACAGTCGCTCTTTGATACACACACAAACACACACACACACACACACACTAATGAGACCCCTGCCTCTGGAGTATGCTGCTACCCTCTGTGTAGCGTGACTGAGGAAATGTCACCCAGATCACAGCAGTGATGGAGAAAGAGAGAGAGAGAGAGAGAGAGAGAGGGGTGGAAGGAGGAGGGGAGGGAGGGACACCTCTAAAACAAGAAACCGGAGGGTCAGATTAAAGGAAGGAGTGAGGGAAGAAAAAAAAAGGGTGATGGAAAGTAGGATGGAGAACAACAGGAAAAGGAGACTGAAATAGACAGAGAGAAAACATCGAAGAGAGCGTGACATAGAATGACTGTGAGACAAATCGAGAGATGAAAGGGGATGATGAGAGGGAGAGGATGTGGAAACAGAAGGGAAAGTGGAGAGATGGAGTGATTGCACCAGATGCTGATGATGTTCCATATGCTAACTAGATGCTGATGATGTTCCATAGGCTAACTAGATGCTGATGATGTTCCATAGGCTAACTAGATGCTGATGTTCCATAGGCTAACTAGATGCTGATGATGTTCCATAGGCTAACGAGATGCTGATGTTCCATATCCTAACGAGATGCTGATGTTCCATATGCTAACTAGATGCTGATGTTCCATATGCTAACTAGATGCTGATGATGTTCCATATGCTAACTAGATGCTGATGATGTTCCATATGCTAACTAGATGCTGATGATGTTCCATATGCTAACTAGATGCTGATGATGTTCCATAGGCTAACGAGATGCTGATGATGTTCCATATGCTAACTAGATGCTGATGATGTTCCATATGCTAACAAGATGCTGATGATGTTCCATATGCTAACTAGATGCTGATGATGTTCCATATGCTAACTAGATGCTGATGATGTTCCATATGCTAACGAGATGCTGATGATGTTCCATATGCTAACTAGATGCTGATGATGTTCCATATGCTAACTAGATGCTGATGATGTTCCATAGGCTAACTAGATGCTGATGATGTTCCATAGGCTAACTAGATGCTGATGATGTTCCATATGCTAACTAGATGCTGATGATGTTCCATATGCTAACTAGATGCTGATGATGTTCCATATGCTAACTAGATGCTGATGATGTTCCATATGCTAACGAGATGCTGATGATGTTCCATATGCTAACTAGATGCTGATGATGTTCCATATGCTAACTAGATGCTGATGATGTTCCATATGCTAACCAGATAGCTAGAGATATCAGTAAAGGAACTTCTCCAGGTTCATCTTCTTCTCTTCCTCTCCGTAGCTTTTCATTTCCCTCTCTGACTTCCTGTCACATGATTGCAGCCCATCTCTGATGCGGCGTAGCAAACCTTTTTTCTGGAGGCTTCATCAACCTTGACTTCCTCATCACTCTGGTGTGTGTGACATAGGTGAAATTGTCATGGGGGATGGGGGGACATGCCACCGGGGATGGGGGGCATGCCATGGGGCATGGTGGACATGCCATGCAGGGTGGGGGGACGTACCACGGGGATGGGGGACATACCACGGGAGTGGGAGGACATACCACGGGGGTGGGAGGGACATACCACGGGGGTGGGGGGACATACCACGGGGGTGGGGGACATACCACGGAGTGGGGGGACATACCACGGGAGTGGGAAGACATACACGGGGGTGGGAGGACATACCACGGGGGGGTGGGGGGGGGGGACATACCACGGGGGTGGGGGGACATACCACGGGGGTGGGGGGTACATACCACAGGGGTGGGGGGACATACCACGGGGGTGGGAGGACATACCACGGGGGTGGGGGGGACATACCACGGGGGTGGGGGACATACCACGGGGGTGGGAGGACATACCACGGAGTGGGAGGACATACCACGGGGGTGGAGGGACATACCACAGGGGGTTGGGGGACATACACTGCGGGGGTGGGAGGTACATACCACGGGGGGTGGGAGGTACATACCACGGGGGGTGGGAGGCACATACCACGGGGGTGGGAGGTACATACCACAGGGGGTGGGAGGTACATACCACGGGGGTGGGAGGTACATACCACGGGGTGGGAGGGACATACCACGGGGGTGGAGGGACATACCACGGGGGTGGGGGACATACCACAGAGGGTGGGGGGTACATACCACGGGGGGTGGGGGTACATACCACAGGGGGTGGGGGGACATACCACGGGGGTGGGGGGGACATACCACGGGGGTGGGGGGGGGTACATACCACGGGGGGGTGGGAGGGACATACCCAGGGGGGTGGGAGGGACATACCACGGGGGTGGGGGGACATACCACGGGGGTGGGGGGACATACCACAGGGGGTGGAGGACATACCACGGGGGGTGGGGGGACATACCACGGGGGGTGGGGGGACATACCACGGGGGTGGGAGGACAGACCACAGGGGTGGGAGGATCACATCATGAGCTGTTAACATGTGTAGAATAGTAGGAGACTTGCTTTAACGGTCAACTTTGGGCACGAAAC
>NW_027009743.1:17500-40334 GCF_036934945.1 Oncorhynchus masou masou
AATGCACTACATCTAGTTTTTGGTCCGTGGAGTGAGAAGGAGGAGAGCTAATGTTTTGGTTGCAATACATAAGCCACCTCTCCGTGCAGAAACACACATTCAGCATTTCTTAAATGCAGTTGAACCTTCTGACGTTTACCGTCTTTCAGATGGGATGTTAAACGGATGTCCTGACTCTCTGTTGTCCCTAAAGATCCCACTTATACAGGCCCTTGACACTGTGTTGATTGGTATCCAATATGTTACTGCGGTAATACAATGAAAAAAGCAAAGGGGAAGGCAGTGAAATGTAAAAAGAATAGAATGTAGTAGAGAATTCCATTCCGTTTTGGGTTGAGCAGAATACATGTTCTAGAATGCTAAATAATAGAACAGTATTGTAGAATAGAACCATAGAGGTAAAAAGGTTTGCCTGCAGCAGACCATCCTGCATCCCACTGCTGGCTTCCCTCTGACGCTAATCATAGCTGGTCCTGGATGGGAGACCAGATGCTGCTGGAAGTAGTGTCCTGACTCTCTGTGGTCAGAGTAGTGGGTGTTAACCCCGGTGTCCTGATTCCTGATCTGGCCCTCATACCATCATGGCCACCTAATCATCCCCCAGTTTACAATTGGTTTATTTATCCCTCCCTCTCCCCCTGTAACTATTCCCCAAGTCGTTGATGTAAATGAGAATGTGTTCTCAGTCAACTTACCTGAAAAAATAAAAGAATGATGGGAAATAACCAAAATGTGTCAAAATAGAGTTGTGCGAGTGAGCTGTACATAGTCTCATCGGTAAATAGCCCACCCAATTATACCTACCTCATCTCCATACTGTTTTTATTTATTTACTTTTCTGCTCTTTTGCACATCAATATCTCTACCTGTACATGACCATCTGATCATTTATCACTCCAGTGTTAATCTGCAATATTGTAACTATTCGCCTACCTCCTCATGCCTTTTGCACACCATGTATATAGGCCCTTTTTTGTACTGTGTTATTGACTTGATAATTGTTTACTCCATGTGTAACTCCGTGTTGTCTGTTCACACTGCTATGCTTTATCTTGGCCAGGTCGCAGTTGCAAATGAGAACTTGTTTTCAACTAGCCTACCTGGTTAAATAAAGGTGAAATAAAAAATAAAAAAATAAAAAAAGAGCAGGTAGCCTAGTGGTTAGAGGCAGGTAGCCTAGAGATTAGAGGCAGGTAGCCTAGTGATTAGAGGCAGGTAGCCTAGTGGGGTGGCAGGTTAAACCTGGTTAAATAAAGGTGAAATAAAAATAAAATAAAAAAGTGTGTGTATTTGGTTTTACTATCCGTTTGGGGACCAGAGGTCCTCACAAGGATAGTAAAATAAGGACAATTAAAAAAAAAAAATAATACTTGTGTTCACACAGCAAAAACCTTGAAGTTGTTAAAATACTCTAAACAAGAAGGTGGTAGTAGCATTGTTTGGCAATGCATTTCTGTGTGTGTTGCTTTATGAGCTAGTCAAGCTAGCTAGCTGCGCTAATGTTGCTATTATTTTATAAAGCCCTTTGTTGATCCTATCCAGATCTAATCACAGCTCGATAACTAGCTAGCAAGATAACAAAGAAAGAATTTAAAGCCACTCTTCAAAATCGCATACACTCCAAAGATACATTTTTTTTAGTTAGCTGCCTATCGTTAGCATGTTTCACTGGAGCCAGGTAAAGACACAACATTGACTCTGGACAGGCAGTTGTTTCATGGAAATGTAATCCATTGTAATGTTACTAGCTACATTTGCCAACAAAAGCTAGGCTGGTAAAGCATTTAGTGATGTGCTTATAACTACGCCATGCTTCATATATGGCGTGTGTCTGACCGTGCTCGGGCTCAGTTAGCTAGCTAGCTAACTAAAAAGCTTGTGCACATTATCAAACCTAACTAAATAAATATATTTTTCAAATATAAATCCCTAGCTAAACGTAAAAGATGAAAAGACATACTCGAAGAAGAAGAAAACATATACACAAACACATATATTTATATATATATATATATATATATATATATATATATATATATATATATATATATATATATTACAGCTGTATTCTTTTAGTAAGAACAATTCTGATGAAAAGGGTGGATTAGACTGGAAAATGTGGACTTGATGTTCGTGCTCTCTGATTGGCTCAAAGTCAAGTTGTTGGCCACTGGAGAGCATTGCGACTCTTCAAGTAGAAACGGCAGGTTTGTCTGAACCAAGTTGGTACACAGCAGTTACGTCTTCGCTCTAGAAAGAAAAGGAACGGCCTCCTACTGTGATTATTGGCAGTCCATCGGAATAGTAAAGAATAGTAACAGAATTCCAGTTGGGGACCAACTGGGGGACCAACTGGAATTCTTGGGGGTTTAGGTTTAAGGTTAAAATTGGTGTTAGGTTTAGAATTAGGAGCTAGGGATAGTTTTAGGTTAGGAGCTAGGGTTAGGTTTAGGGTTAGGAGCTAGGGATAGTTTTAGGGTTAGGAGCTAGGGTTAGGTTTAGGGTTAGGAGCTAGGGTTAGGTTTAGGGTTAGGAGCTAGGGTTAGGTTTAGGTGTTAGGTTTAGGTGTTAGGTTTAGGTGTGAAGATAAGGTTTAGGGACAATAGGATTTTCATGGGACTGAATTGTGTGTCCCCACAAGGTTAGGTATACAATACTGTGTGTGTGTGTGTCTGTGTATATATATAAAGACAGAGTCGGCTTGAGGCTTGACAGGGTGTTGTGCATGGGGGTAAAGGAAAGGGCTTAAGACAGTATAACACTTTTTTATTTTTAAATGTTACCCCTTTTTTCTCCCCAATTTCGTGGTATCCTATTGTTGTAGTAGCTGCTATCTTGTCTCTTCTCTACAACTCCCGTACGGGCTCGGGAGAGACGAAGGTTGAAAGTTATGCGTCCTCCGATACACAACCCAACCAGTACTGCTTCTTAACACAGCGCGCATCCTTACCGACCAAGCCCTCCCTAACCCAGACGATGCTAGGCCAATTGTGCATCGCCCCACGGACCTCCCGGTCGCGGCCGGCTACGACAGAGCCTGGGCGCGAACCCAGGGACTCTGATGGCACAGCTGGCGCTGCAGTAGAGCGTCCTTAACCACTGTGCCACCCGGGAGGCCGCACAGTATAACAGCCAACCCTTAGGGTAACGGTTAAGACAGTATAACAGTTAGTGGACAACCCCCCCCCCCCTTTAGGGTAACGGTTAAGACAGTACAACAGTTAGTGGACAAACCCCCCCCTCCTTAGGTAACGGTTAAGACAGTATAACAGTTAGTGGACAAACCCCCTTAGGTAATGGTTAAGACAGTATAACAGTTAGTGGACAACCCCCCTTAGGGTAATGGTTAAGACAGTATAACAGTTAGTGGACAACCCCCCTTAGGGTAACGGTTAAGACAGTATAACAGTTAGTGGACAACCCCCCCTTAGGGTAACGGTTAAGACAGTATAACAGTTAGTGGACAACCCCCCCCCCTTAGGTAACGGTTAAGACAGTATAACAGTTAGTGGACAACCCCCCCTTAGGGTAATGGTTAAGACAGTATAACAGTTAGTGGACAACCCCCCCCCCCCCTTAGGTAACGGTTAAGACAGTATAACAGTTAGTGGACAACCCCCCCCCTTAGGTAATGGTTAAGACAGTATAACAGTTAGTGGACAACCCCCCTTAGGGTAACGGTTAAGACAGTATAACAGTTAGTGGACAACCCCCCTTAGGGTAACGGTTAAGACAGTACAACAGTTAGTGGACAACCCCCCTTAGAGTAACGGTTAAGACAGTATAACAGTTAGTGGACAACCCCCCTTTAGGTAATGGTTAAGACAGTATAACAGTTAGTGGACAACCCCCCCCTTAGGGTAACGGTTAAGACAGTATAACAGTTAGTGGACAACCCCCCCCCTTAGGTAATGGTTAAGACAGTATAACAGTTAGTGGACAACCCCCCCCCCTTAGGGTAACGGTTAAGACAGTATAACAGTTAGTGGACAACCCCCCTTTAGGGTAACGGTTAAGACAGTATAACAGTTAGTGGACAACCCCCCCCTTAGGTAAAGGTTAAGACAGTATAACAGTTAGTGGACAACCCCCTTAGGGTAATGGTTAAGACAGTATAACAGTTAGTGGACAACCCCCCCCCCTTAGGTAACGGTTAAGACAGTATAACAGTTAGTGGACAACCCCCCTTAGGGTAATGGTTAAGACAGTATAACAGTTAGTGGACAACCCCCCCCCCTTAGGTAACGGTTAGACAGTATAACAGTTAGTGGACAACCCCCCTTAGGGTAACGGTTAAGACAGTACAACAGTTAGTGGACAACCCCCCCCCCTTAGAGTAACGGTTAAGACAGTATAACAGTTAGTGTGACAAATCCCCTTAGGGTAATGGTTAAGACAGTATAACAGTTAGTGGACAACCCCCCCCCCCCTTAGGGTAACGGTTAAGACAGTATAACAGTTAGTGGACAACCCCCCTTAGGGTAACGGTTAAGACAGTATAACAGTTAGTGGACAACCCCCCCCCTTAGGGTAACGGTTAAGACAGTATAACAGCCAACCCTTAGTGTCACGGTTAGACAGTATAACAGTTAGTGGACAAACCAACCGTTGGGGTAAGTGTTAAGATAGCGTAATGATTATTGGTCAAAATCCTATTTGTGGTCTGTAGTCTGAGTGTACCATATTCCCAATAATTTCAAGCATGGCTGGTTATCCCTGTCTGGTCCATGTTCCACCATACAGCCCTTAATGACTGCAGTTATTCTATTTGACTTTGAGATGAATCTTCCAGGAGGGTTTATGGGGGAGAACACGCAGGAGGAAAGCATGAGAGAGAGAGCATTAAAACGTCTCCAGCTGAACGTGATTGTCCCCCTCAATTCTTTAGGATGTAGCTCCTGCCTCGCTGTTTGGAGTGTGCGTGTGTGTGAGTGTGTGAGAGAGTGAGTGGAAGATGGCTTAGAAAGAGGATAACTTTTTCTCAAGTACTGTATGGCTCAACTCTTACCCAAAACAAATGTGCTCTGAAAAAGGGGGAAGCTAAAAGATGTTATTTTCAGGACACAGTCTAACATCCTGGAGAAGCGTAATTCAGTAGCTTATTTTCTCCCTGCGTAGAGATGTTGAATGCAGTGAGTACTCAGTCAGTCATTTCACCCTGCATCGATTGGGCCGAGCTGTTTTTTTACCTTGTCAGGGCACAATACATGTGTATATGGAATTGATTTATTAGATGCCTATGAGCCGACGCCAATGGCGACAGCTAGTTTTACTCAAACATATAATGAAAAAAATACATTATAGATAAGACTTTATAATTTACATACATTAACATGTAGTGTGTGTGTGTACATGAAATCAGTGACACATACTGTACACACAACAAGCAGGCTACATTTAAAGTTAACTTGCATTTACCAAGGCAAATCAGTTAATAACAAATTGTTATTTATGATGAGGGCCTACCGGGAACAGTGGGTTAACTGCCTTGTTCAGGGGGAGAATGACAGATTTTTACCTTGTCAGCTCAGGGATTTGATTAAAGCAACCTTTCAGTTACTGGCCCAATGCTTTAACCACTAGGCTACCAGCCACCAGATGAAGCCTTTCTCTATGCAAATACAGTGTTAGGCCTACTTTATGTCTGCACTGTTGCTATAGTAATAGGCCATACATGAGGTAAAGAGGCCAATTGAACTCGACCAAAACAATTGAAATGCGTGTGGGAAAGATCCCGTGGTTGGGAAAGATTCTGAATCTCCTTATTGCCCCTCCCCCAGCAAAATTAGCCTACTGTTTATATGTGTATTTCACACTATGTTGAGGCAACAATTGGAGTATACAGACGAGGATCTTAATTTGACCCATTTCGTGACAGGAGGAAAATAATCCTACAGCAGGATGGAATGGATATTTAATAGATATTTAATAATTGTATTCTTATCGGCAGATTCAACAGCCTTGGTTTCTCTAATGGCTGCCTCGCCTGGTTCACTAACGACTTCTCAGATAGAGTTCAGTGTGTCAAATCGGAGGGTCTGCTGTCCGGACCTCTGGCAGTCTCTATGGGGATGCCACAGGGTTCAATTTTGGACCGACTCTTCTTCTCTGTGTTACGAATCCTTTTGGCCCGACAGTCTAGGGGGGATGGTAATGAGACTCGTAACATAACTCAGGCAAATTATTATTGTGACAAAGGAAAAGTGTGAACGAAATAAGCACGACAACTGAAATCTACCGTCAAACTCTAGGTTTATTTATAAACACACGGTAATGGGGGAGCAGGAAAAGGGGCTGAGCTGGACCCAAGGAAAGAAACAATAAGTATTCAAAAACACCCTAAGCTAGACTAGCCTACTTTAACAACAGCTAACTAACTAACCAAAATACAGTGGGTGGTCCGCCCAGTTCTAACTAGTGTATTTAACAAAGTTCACCTACGGGTAGTGTATGCCCATGGGCGACTTGTCTTGGTTTCCTTTCCACCAGCAATCAAACACAAACACCATAACCAAAAACAATACTCACAGGTGATGACAAAGTGCTATGAGGTGCTTAAACAAAAGAGAGGTTACGACACAAAGCGAGAGTGAAACACAGAGACCTACAGACATGGCATTTACAGAGAGATTGAGCTGAGCTGAGCTGGGCTGAGCTGGGCTCCAGAACAAACAAATGATGGGGTTTTTAAACCATGGGGAAGGAACTGTGATAGGTTTAGGAAATATGAGGAGGTGTGTCTTCTGATTGATGATTGATTGGGGAGTGATGATTTTCACCTGTGAGGAGAAGGAGAGAAAAGAAACACACAGACAGGATACTCACACACACAGGATAACTGTATCCGTAACACTCCCACTTAAAAGAGCAACCCTAGGGGTTGCGAATACAGTATTTCTATGAATACTCCCAACAAAGCAACAACCTTGCAAAACATGCAGAAATCATATTCACACACGAGACAAAGCATCTGCCAACACATTATCAGAACTCTTTTGTGGCGGATCTCCAAATTATAATTTTGTACAATCAGCGCCCAACGCATAAGGCGCTGGTTCTGGTTGTACATTCGGTGGAGAAAAACTAAGGGGGTTATGGTCAGTATATACAATCACGGGTAGGGCACTGGAACCAATATATACTTCAAAGTATTGCAGAGCCAACAACAAAGCAAGAGCTTTTGTTCTATTGTCGCATAGTTTGTTTGACATTTATTAAATTTACGTGAAAATAACAAACGGGATGATCCACTCCACTCTTGTCCTGCTGCAGTACAACAGCACCAGCACCTCTGGCACCAGCATCTACTCTCAAGTTTGAACGGTTGTTCAAAATCAGAGCAGCAAGTACAGGTGTATTACATAAGAGTGCTTTCGGATTCAAAAGCTCTTTACAATCAGGGGACCACACAAATGATCTAGCCGGACTAAGCAAAATCGGTCAATGGAGCAACTACCGCAGAGAAATTTTTACAGAAGCTACGGTAGTAGCCAACCATCCCTAAAAAGCGGCGTAGCTCTCGTCTGGTGGTAGGTGCAGGGAATGCAGTTATAGCCAAGACCTTGGCATTAACAGGGCGCACCTGTCCATGCTTCTCAGAGGTATCACAAATCCATCCTCTTGATCAACCTCTTTGAACAGAACAGTGTTCGACAAATCTCTCTCATCACCCTCTTGTCGTGCCTGAGCATGAGTGACAGCACAAGCGGGGAACACATGTGGATAATTCTGTGCCAGCTCATTCGAGAGAGAGTGGTCACTTTTATCCAATACTTCCAATACGGGTACCACCTTTCCTCCGGCAATATCGTTACCCATTATGAAGGTCACACCTTTCACTGGCAACATAGGGCGTACCCCCACTCTGAATATTCCACTGATTAACTCAGAGTGTACTTTCACAAAGTGCAATGGCACTGGGACAAAACCCATTTCAATACCCTGCACTAACACACTGGAACCACAGTATGTATCATCAGATAAGGGCAACACATCAGACAATATAAACGACTGCGCCGCACCAGTATCTCTAAGGATTTTAACCGGACGCTGAGACGCTTCGTCATTCGTTAGGGACAAAACCCCCTCGAAAATGAATGGTTCATAACTGCGGTCGGGGACTGAGACTTTCAAACTACAGTTACCCTGAGGCACCTGTTTTGTTGCAGACCTCACAACCGTACGAATTAGAGCAACACCTGTTGGTGGCTTGGCACGAAGAGGCATCCCTTGTTTGCGTTTAAGCAGGAAGCAATCATTAATCATATGTCCTACTTTATGACAATAGAAACATGACGCTCATTCTTCTGGCGTGCTTGACATACTACTGCTGGCCGACTAGGACTAAAGGTAGGAAACTCAGTAGCTCTACTCTCAGTTTGAGCCGAAAACACACTCTTGTGCGCCAACACAAACTCGCCTGCCAACACAGACGCTTCTGCCAGGGTGGATACTTTCTGTTCGTTTAGGTAAACTACAATGCGTTCGGGTAAGCAATTTTTAAACTCTTCCAACAAGATTAACTCCCGGAGAGAGTTGAAATCAGTTACCTTACTAGCAGCATGCCATTTATCAAACAGATTTCCCTTGTCTCTAGCAAATTCCACATAAGTCTTACTAGAAGACTTTCTATGAGACCTAAATCTCTGTCGGTATGCCTCAGGCACAAGCTCATAGGCACGAAGAACAGTAGCTTTGACCACTTCATAATTCAAACTGTCCTCCAGAGGTAGCGCTGACAAAACCTCTTGGGCTTTACCAGTTAATTTACACTGAAGTAATAGGCACCAAACCTCTTCAGGCCATTTCAATGCTACGGCTATACGCCAAATACACAAAAATAGGAGTCAACCTCTGACTCTCTGAACAAAGGTACTAAGGCAATCTGCCTACTAATGTCAAAACGTGTTTGAGGACACAGCAGGTGAGGACGGCTCACAAACAGGCACAGTAGGACCGGAGGCCAGCCCCCGCTGTCTCTGCCTCAAGTTCCATCTGGCGATTTTTGAACTCCAACTGCCTTTGTTCTCTGTCTGCCTCAATTTTACACATCTCTAAATGCCGTTGTTCTCGTTTTTCTGCCTCTATTTACATCTCCAACTGGAGAGTCTCGCCAATTTGGGCTCTCTCTTCCACCTCCAGTTGGAACTGTGCTAAACAGACATCCTCCTGGCATCACCATTTGACAGTGGGGGAGAGTGGATCAAAATGGGACAATGTGGCTGGTGTTTTAGCCTCTCCCTCATTATCAGACACCAATGGTCTTACAGGAGCAGCAACATGCGCTACAGGGGTAGTAGGCTCAGGCATGCGGTAACACAAGCACCTGCTCTTCCAACAATACATTTAATACTATCCGTTTCACCTCCGCCTTAACTAAACTCTGCGGAATCGATACTGAATAATGGTCAGCCAAGGTCATTAAATCAACTCTACGACATTTGTCAAAAACCTCCCACGAAGGGTTATCCAAAAAAGATTTCAAATCAAAAGTAGTCATTTTTACACTACTTCACAAGTGCCAAAGGAAATAGCAAACACTAATGCTACTTCAGCTATGACGCCCAACACTGAACTATACCACTACAACAATCTACATGAGCGGCATGGGTGTCAAAGCAGACAGATCCCGGATGAGCCCCCCACTTATGTTACGAATCCCTTTTGGCCCGACAGTCTAGGGGGATGGTAATGAGACTCGTAACATAACTCAGGCAAATTATTGGTGACAAAGGGAAAAGTGTGAACGAAATAAGCACGACAACTGAAATCTACCGTCAAACTCTAGGTTTATTTATAAACACACGGTAATGGGGGAGCAGGAAAAGGGGCTGAGCTGGACCCAAGGAAAGAAACAATAAGTATTCAAAAACACCCCTAAGCTAGACAGCCTACTTTAACAACAGCTAACTAACTAACCAAAATACAGTGGGTGGTCCGCAGTTCTAACTAGTGCATTTAACAAAGTTCACCTACGGGTAGTGTATGCCCATGGGCGACTTGTCTTGGTTTCCCCTTTTCCACCAGCAATCAAACACAAACACCATAACCAAAAAACAATACTCACAGGTGATGACAAAGTGCTATGAGGTGCTTAAACAAAGAGAGGTTACGACACAAAGCGAGAGTGAAACAGCTACAGAGACCTACAGACATGGCATTTACAGAGAGAGATTGAGCTGAGCTGAGCTGGGCTGAGCTGGGCTCCAGAACAAACAAATGATGGGGTTTTTAAACCATGGGAAGCAAAACTGTGATAGGTTTAGGAAATATGAGGAGGTGTGTCTTCTGATTGACACTGATTGGGGAGTGATGATTTTCACCTGTGAGGGGAGAAGGAGAGAAAAGAAACACACACACAGGATAATCACACACACAGGATAACTGTATCCGTAACATCTGTATACATCAACGATGTCGCCTTGCTGCGGGTGATTTTCTTATCCACCTCTATGGAGACAAATACCATTCTGTATACATTCTTTGACACTGTTAACAAACCTCCAAACGAGCCAATGCCATAAACACTCCTTCCGCGGCATCCAACTGCTCTTATATGCTAGTAAACTAAATGCATGCTCTTCAACCGATCACTGCCTGCACCCGCCCTGTCGTCTAGCATCACTACTCTGGACAGTTCTGACTTAGAATATGTGGAATAACTGTAAATACCTAGGTGTCTGGCTAGACTGTAAACTCTCCTTCCAGACTTATATTAAGCATCTCCTAATCCAAAAATAAAATCTAGAAAATCTAGAATTTGCAACAAAGCCTCCTTCACTCATGCTGCCAAACATACTCGTAAAAACTGACTATCCTACCGATCCTTGACTTCGCGATGTAATTTACAAAATGGCCTCCAACACTCTACTCAGCCAATTTGATGCAGTCTATCACAGTGCCATCCGTTTTGTCACCAAACCCCAAATACTACCCACCACTGCGACCTGTATGCTCAGTTGGCTGGCCCTCACTACATATTTGTCGCCAAAACCCACTGGCTCCAGGTCATCTATAAGTTTTTGCTCGGTGCTCTGCCTTATCTCAGCTCACTGGTCACTATAGCAACACCCACCCATAGCACGCGCTCCAGTAGGTATATTCACGGGTCATCCCCAAATCCAACACCTACTTTGTCCACCACTGAATTTGGAGACTTATATCTCCTCAATAACTTTAAGCATCAGCTGTCAGAGAAGCTAATTAACGCTGCAGCTGTACACAGCCCATCTGTAAATAGCCGATCCAACCTACCCTCATCCCATATGTTTTTTTTCTGCTCTTTTGCAAAACCAGTATTTCAACTTGCACAACCTCATCTGCACGTATCACTCCAGTATTAATCTGCTAAATTGTAATTACTTCACCACTATTGGTCTATTTATTGCCTTACCTCCTTACTTAATTTGCACACACTGTATATAAACTCTTCTATTGTGTTATTGACTGTATGTTTGTTTATTCCATGTGTAACTCTGTGCTGTTGTTTGTGTCGTACTGCTTTGCTTTCTATCTTGGCCAGGTCGCAGTTTTAAATGACAACTTGTTCTCAACTGGCCTACCTGGTTAAATAAAGGTAAAGAACAATAAAATAATATATTATTTAGAATCTCCACTAGGGGCAGCTGGAAGCGGTGTTTGTAGGCTATACAATAAATTAGACTACATGCCCATTGGGCATCTGTTGAAGTAGCTGGCACACATGTACAGGCTACAAGATAGTCTCGTGTGAATTCTTATGTGGATGATAATAAATTGGTAATATTTGTAGGGGGTAGATGCACTCAGTTTTTTAGATCATTTGTTTTATTATATTTATTAAACAATAAGCTGATTAAATTAATGGTAGTCTCCGTGTGACGCTGATAACAGCAGGCAGATGCCAGCATGGGTTAGAATCTGGCTCAACACATGTCCAGAGGAACTAGTACTGTTCAAAGTTACTAGTTACTGTCTGGGGGAACTAGTACTGTTCAAAGTTACTAGTTACTGTCTGGAGGAACTAGTACTGTTCTAGTTACTGTCTGGGGGAACTAGTACTGTTCAAAGTTACTAGTTATTGTCTGGAGGAACTAGTACTGTTCTAGTTACTGTCTGGGGGAACTAGTACTGTTCTAGTTACTAATTACTGTCTGGATGAACTAGTACTGTTCTAGTTACTGTCTGGGGGAACTAGTACTGTTCTAGTTACTGTCTGGGGGAACTAGTACTGTTCTAGTTACTGTCTGGGGGAACTAGTACTGTTCTAGTTACTAATTACTGTCTGGAGGAACTAGTACTGTTCTAGTTACTGTCTGGGGGAACTAGTACTGTTCTAGTTACTGTCTGGGGGAACTAGTACTGTTCTAGTTACTGTCTGGGGGAACTAGTACTGTTCTAGTTACTGTCTGGGGGAACTAGTACTGTTCTAATTACTGTCTGGGGGAACTAGTACTGTTCTAGTTACTGTCTGGGGGAACTAGTACTGTTCTAATTACTGTCTGGGGGAACTAGTACTGTTCTAGTTACTGTCTGGGGGAACTAGTACTGTTCTAGTTACTGTCTGGGGGAACTAGTACTGTTCTAGTTACTGTCTGGGGGAACTAGTACTGTTCTAGTTACTGTCTGGGGGAACTAGTACTGTTCTAGTTACTGTCTGGAGGAACTAGTACTGTTCTAGTTACTAATTACTGTCTGGAGGAACTAGTACTGTTCTAGTTACTGTCTGGGGGAACTAGTACTGTTCTAGTTACTGTCTGGGGGAACTAGTACTGTTCTAGTTACTGTCTGGGGGAACTAGTACTGTTCTAGTTACTAATTACTGTCTGGAGGAACTAGTACTGTTCTAGTTACTGTCTGGGGGAACTAGTACTGTTCTAGTTACTCAAGTAATTTCTAAAGAAGTATATATTTGTTTTTATTAATGTAGGTAAGTCAGTTAAGAGATTCTTTTTTACAATGACAGCCTAGGAACAGTGGGTTAAATACCTTATTCAGGGGGCAGAACAACAGAGTTTTACCTTGTCAGCTTGGGGATTCAATCTAGCAACCTTTCGGTTACTGGCCCAACACTCGACCCACTGGGCTACCGGCCTACCTTCTGTGACATACTTTTGACTCTGTTACATTTTACGAAATAACTTCAGTGATTTACATTGTTACATCATCGCTGTTGGAATGGATGAAAACCTACCGCCACATTTATTTTTTTTTTTACATGAATGGTTGGTTCCCCTTTATGTCTGTATGTACGTTTCTCATCCCCTTGACCAATGAAATGTATTCAAAAGAGCTTGACATTAAATCTCTTAAGTCCATTGGCTCTCAGAATGGTCCGACAAACCCTGTGTCTTCACCTTGTCTCTTGAAGTTAAGCACGTCTTCACTCCTGACAATATTTTTGTTCTTGGGTTCTTTGCCAGACGCAATCAGAGGTAAGTTGCATTTTAATTACCTTTTGTGTTTGGAATATTATAAAAACAGTAAGATAAGTATTCCTAAGATATAATTCTGCTGTTGAAATTGTGTTTCGAGGGCGAGTGCAAATCAAATGGTCTTAATCTCCTGTTTTTAGCTCCGTGTATGATCCGTTTGTTGGCTAACTAGCCACCTTATGGCATAAAGAATGAACAGATCAACTGGCAAAGCTAGCTAGCTAGCTGCAGTGTCAACCACGTAGCTAGCTAGCTAGCTGCAGTGTCAACCACGTAGCTAGCTAGCTAGCTGCAGTGTCAACCACGTAGCTAGATCAACAGGTCAGTCCACCACAGCATCCTCCCACGCATTGCTTGTGTGTGTGTCTAAATGGCATTCTGTTTTCATAACAAGGCCTGTATACGCAGATCTGTCATACAGCCAGTGCATCATCTCACTGAGCTGTTTGGGTCTTTTATCTACAGCTTGTAGTGGCACGACCGAGGAGGAGGAGAAAGGACCAGGGAAGAAAAGGAAATTCCCTTCAGAGGGGAAAGGAGAGGTTGAGAAGAGGAAATTCCCTTCAGAGTGGAAAGGAGAGGTTAAGAAGAGGAAATTCCCTTCAGAGTGGAAAGGAGAGGTTAAGAAGAGGAAATTCTCTTCAGAGTGGAAAGGAGAGGTTAAGAAGAGGAAATTCCCTTCAGAGTGGAAAGGAGAGGTTAAGAAGAGGAAATTCCCTTCAGAGTGGAAAGGAGAGGTTGAGAAGAGGAAATTCCCTTCAGAGTGGAAAGGAGAGGTTGAGAAGAGGAAATTCCCTTCAGAGTGGAAAGGAGAGGTTGGAGGGTACATATGGTGTTGTCTAGAAGGGATACAGCTTTTGTCAAAAATAACAAAAAAATACTTTTCGTGGCAGGTTAGGATAATTTACCAGGAAAAAAAATGATTGAGTTGACTATGGCAATTGATATCTGCATTGTTTGATTATTCATTGCTTACATTATTCTGAATACCTTGATGTTTAATTCCATGCTGAAATGTGTCTGATTTGCATAGTAGTAACATGAGTGATAGTGAAATGTAAATATCGATTGTTGTATCACTTACATGACCCTCCTTGATATTTCATTCTGAGTGAAAAATGTAACATCACACTTGGTGTAAACCTTTTGTTCACATTCACTTCAAATGTACTTTTCATTATTATTCCAATGTCTCCTGTACCATTTAACCTTTTTATGAAGTTGAGCACTTTGATAGATATTAAGGTCGCTTTGGCCGTAATTGAAACAGTACAGTGTGCAGACTTTGGTTGATTTCAGTCTTCGTTGCAGACCACCTGTGCCAGAGGACAAGATGGTGCTGGTGTAACAGTATAACTTTAGACCGTCCCCTCGCCCGGCGTGAACCAGGGACCCTCTGCACACATCAACAACAGTCACCCACGAAGTTGCAGACTACCTGTGCTGGAAGACAGTGCTGGAAGACAGTGCTGGAAGACAGTGCTGGAAGACATCTGGAAGACAGTGCTGGAAGACAGTGCTGGAAGACATCTGGAAGACAGTGCTGGAAGACATCTGGAAGACAGTGCTGGAAGGCTTAATACATTATTGTCAAATCATTTGCAGTAAATTGTTGTCCTTTTGTGTTTTGCCGTTTCAGTTTACCATGAGATTTTAAAAATGACCGAACAAAATTTGAAAACTAGTTCTTAAGTAGTTTTCTGACCGGATACGTTGTACTCTTACTCAAGTTGTTTCTTAGGAGGGATACTTTTATTTGAATAAATGACAAATCTAGATAAGTAACAGCACTTTTACTGAAGTACTTAATTGCAGTAACTACCCACTTCTGCAAATTATACATAGCCTAACTATAAAACGTGACACCAGGGCCATTATCACATTGACAGTTCTTCACAACGAACATGTGATAAACAGTATATGAAACTATGCAATTGTATCTGCCTGACTGAGGCATCGAAAACGGCATCAGTTTAAACGTCCTCAGTTTAAACGTCATTTGTCTTACTGTTTACCTTTTATGAGAATACATTTCATAACATACAAGTATTGTTTAATAATTACAGATCCAATTAAATATGATTCCCGATTGAAATGTACAACATATTTGAGGGGTTCTTTTGTACTTACTATCTTAAATCAAGTGTTCATATATAATATGTGAGAGGTTATATTTCGATTTATTTTACACGCTGGTATCAAGTTCAAAGCGTTTCTCGAGCCATCGGAGGCACAGTTTCCCATCCAAGATTTGTTTTATTTATTTTTTTATGAATCCCAAAGTTTGCTTAGAAAGTTGTGTATTCCTTCTTTTGTGGCTACGCTTATAAATGAGGCCCCTGATCTCTAGTGCAACCATTATTGGTCAACTCTACCAATCCCCAAAATATTATGTTGGTGTTAACTTAGTCAGAGATCTGTATATAATGATGGCGATGTTCATGTCTCCACTCAAACAATGGGAGTTGTCCCAAAGGCAGCTGTTGTATGTGCAGCAGGTAGGTAGTGGTTCAAGCGTTGGGCCATTAACCGTAAAGGTTACTGAATCGAATCCCCCGAGCTGACAAGGTAAAAATCTGTTGTTTTACCCCTGAACAAGGCAGTTAATCCACTGTTCCCCGGTAGGCTGTCATTGTAAACAAGAATTTGTTCTTAACTGACTTGCCTAGTTAAATAAAGTTTAAATAAATAAAATATTATTTCATGACACAGGCTCCATAACAAATCAGGGGGAGGAAAATAGGTTTATTCAAAGAGAACAAATCATGCAAGGAGGTGGATGGTAGATGTCCACGCTCCCCTTGTCCTCAGTGATGCTCTCCTGTGAACAAAGGGACAGGATGTAGTTTTATAACCCCGCCCTAGCCTGTGGATGGCCAATTAGAATGCCTTGCAATAAAACTGGGCCAATGGCCAAATAACAAGTATCCTATTTCAGACACTGGACCAATGAAAACATAGCACACGTAGCTATGAGTTTAAGACTGACATTCTTATAAGATTCTAAACAGATGTTGAACTAAAAAACAACCATTTCCATCGATCGTTAATTCTAGTCTTCTCATCCTCTGCATTGTGCATTTATCTTCGAACATAGTTTTGCAGCAGGAAGGCAGTGCGACAAGATTAGGTCTGCATATTAAGCCCATAAAAATGCTTTGGGTTTATTCTGGAATTATTTTGGTGAGAGTGAGCGCTCTAGATTAGCCTCTTCCTCTCTGCCTGAATCGTGCTTGCAACCAAAGTCTTTCAAGATACAGTATGACACAGGAGTCAGGAGGGTAGTAACGAGAAAAGTCCGTGATTAGAAGTTTACTCACAGCAGCCCAGTGATGAACCATGATTACTGATCAGCCACAGTGGTCTAGACCCAGGGCCTGTTGATCTATTCACAGTATCAGTCACTGTGGTCTAGACCCAGGGCCTGTTGATCTATTCACAGTACCAGTCACAGTGGTCTAGACCCAGGGCCTGTTGATCTATTCACAGTATCAGTCACAGTGGTCTAGACTCAGGGCCTGTTGATCTATTCACAGTATCAGTCACAGTGGTCTAGACCCAGGGCCTGTTGATCTATTCACAGTATCAGTCACAGTGGTCTAGACCCAGGGCCTGTTGATCTATTCACAGTATCAGTCACAGTGGTCTAGACTCAGGGCCTGTTGATCTATTCACAGTATCAGTCACAGTGGTCTAGACCCAGGGCCTGTTGATCTATTCACAGTATCAGCCACAGTGGTCTAGACCCAGGGCCTGTTGATCTATTCACAGTACCAGCCACAGTGGTCTAGACTCAGGGCCTGTTGATCTATTCACAGTACCAGCCACAGTGGTCTAGAGTCCAGGGCCTGTTGATCTATTCACAGTACCAGCCACAGTGGTCTAGACTCAGGGCCTGTTGATCTATTCACAGTACCAGTCACAGTGGTCTAGACCCAGGGCCTGTTGATCTATTCACAGTACCAGTCACAGTGGTCTAGACCCAGGGCCTGTTGATCTATTCACAGTACCAGCCACAGTGGTCTAGACCCAGGGCCTGTTGATCTATTCACAGTATCAGCCACAGTGGTCTAGACCCACATACTTTTGGCCATGGAGTGAACAGACTAACAACCATGTATCTATTTGACAATAGATATAAAGTGTGTGTTCTTTTTCCACAGGAAATCTACACAACACGTCGTGTGAATGGTGCAGCCTACTGACCTATTTTATTACTGTCCTATACATGTTATCCAAAAGTGTTCGGTATGGTCATTTCTTATCAAGACCCAAGAGTAAACACAACCCTGGACTGTCCATATTTGAGATGTGTAACTCCATCAAATCGGGGAGATTGAGTTATTGTGCCTGAATGGCAGGGTTCCGGAGTCAAACCCATGCCGACATGGTAGTCTCGCTCTGTACGCTCTGAGGGCAGCCCACGATTCAACTCAATGAGGATACACGAGTGAAGCCTATTCAATATCGATAGTGTGTTATTAAGCTATATAAAACAACGGTTGTTGATCTGCACGGCTGGATTTCAGTTACATTTCTGCACATTTGAATGTTGCAGTAATAGGACGTGGGCCTAACATTATTTTAGATAACAATGACTCGACCTCCTTTGCATTGAGAAAAAGAGAATTGCAACCGTTTAACCCCTCAAAACGCTCATTTGAATTTTCCTGATGCATCAGGAAAATTCTCTGCAACAAAAGAGTGATCGAGTTAAGATCTGACATCTGTACTGCTTGTATGGATGTCAACCCCAAGACGTGTCCATGTCATCGTCACCAATTAACTGCATAACATTTAAAAACGACTCTTGACGATTACCACTGAGCTTTGTACGCTAGCTATGCTACCAGTTTATACGAACAGGAGTTAGCATTTAGCAGTAACTTATTCTAAACATGAAAAAAGGGGTCAACTTCTAAATGTTATGCAGTGAAAACAGCCAGAAATTGACACAAATCCAGACTTTATTAACCTTCATTATGTGCCTGTTACAATACATCAATCATGACGGATTTGACAAATATACACTTTAGCTAGATCAGATTTGTTGAATGTGCACCAGTCCTCATTCTATCCCTCGTGGTCTGCTTTCCATCGACGCCCTTTACCGCATCTATAACTCCTTCCTTCCTGTCGGGACCTGAGACACAATCTGGCTTACCCCATACCGCTGGGATAATGGTGAGTATTGTCAGAATTATAGGGAAGGACATTGTGTTTTCTTTCTGTCTGGAAACAGGTAGCCTAGTGGTTAGAGTGTTAGGCCAGTAACCAGAAGGTAGCTGGATCAAATCCCTGAGCTGACAATGTAAAAATCTATCAATCTGCCCCTGAACAAGACAGTTGACCCACTGTTCCCTGGGAGGCTGTCATTGTAAATAATAATTTGTTCTTAACTGACTTGCCTTTGTAAAACATTTTTTTTTTAAAGCAACAACAACATTGCAGGGAAACTTGGTATTGATTGGTGATAGCCCACAGTCTGGTGCATTGATCTAGGTATTCTGACTTTGTCACCGGACTTACAGATAGAATCCAAATCCATACCCAACAAATTCTCTGTTACTTTTCAGAGAAATCAGAAACAAATGTTATTTTGGTCCTTCTGGCAATATTCTGCAAAACGTTCCTTTTCTTAATCAATGAGTATAAATAAAGTTTGCGTTAAACACCTCCCCATTGATTAGCTTGTTAGTTTGGGAAAATAACCCAAAAACATGAACAGAAAGTGTTTCACTTGTTGTTATCAGAAGCAATTATCAGGCTGAAATTACTCCAGAGCTGGAACGGTAAATGTTACACACAGCAACGCAAGCACACACACACACACACACACACGCGCAAGCACACACACACACACACACACACACGCAGCACACACGCAAGCACACACACAGCAAGCACACACACACACGCACACACGCACACACACACACACGCACACACTACGCAGATAACAGAAACAATTAATAGGCTGAAGAAGATAGATAAATCTTGGTGGCCACTGCCGCGTTTACATAATGACAGGTAAATGGAGAAGAAGTGCCGTTTGGGATGCAGTCGTTCTTCTAACTAATTAATTATAAACACAATTTACGCTTCATTATTCAGCAGCAGCCAATTTAGTTTATCACCCCAATTATTTAAAAAGGTCAGAATGAAACAACACTTTTTAGAGTCAAAATATGTAATAAACGTTTAACTGGGGGCTGTGAGAATGGATGTATGAGTGGAAGGACATTTTCTGAAGCCGACTATAGCCTGGCTAGAACTCTGTCGACCGCGGCCTGGCTAGAACTCTGTCGACCGCGGCCTGGCTAGAACTCTGTCGACCGCGGCCTGGCTATAACTGTAGACTGTGGCCTAGCTATAACTGTAGACTGTGGCCTAGCTATAACTGTAGACTGTGGCCTAGCTATAACTGTAGACTGTGGCCTAGCTATAACTGTAGACTGTGGCCTAGCTATAACTGTAGACTGTAGCCTAGCTATAACTGTAGACTGTGGCCTAGCTATAACTGTAGACTATAGCCTAGCTATAACTGTAGACTATAGCCTAGCTATAACTGTAGACTGTAGCCGAGCTATAACTATGTTGAGTTTCTGCATTTTGTTATTTTTCAATCTATTGCAAAAGACATTGTTGTTCTTGGTAGATGTCAATATATTGATTATTGGAAGAACAAACCAGGAGAGAAGGCAGAAAATTACCTAGCTACAGAATAACAAAAGGGTTTGGTACTACTATGACTGCAATCAGTGCATGCTTTGTAAGAGTGGTTTTATAATCCATCAAGAGTTATTCAAAGGTCTCTTTACAGGCTCAGTCAATTACACAGCAGTACTGTTCATTGGTTCCAGAGGTGGGTAGTTACGTGCTAAAAGTAATTTAGGTACAGTACATTTTGGGAGGAACTAGTATTTTCATTTACTCTGTGGGCTATACTGTATGGATGAACTAGTACTGTTCTAGTTACTCTCTGTGGGCTATACTGTCTGGAGGAACTAGTACTGTTCTAGTTACTCTCTGTGGGCTATACTGTCTGGAGGAACTAGTAATTTCATTTACTCTGGGCTATACTGTCTGGATGAACTAGTACTGTTCTAGTTACTCTGTGGGCTATACTGTCTGGAGGAACTAGTACTGTTCTAGTTACTCATTACACCAGGAATGACAGTACACTAGTATTTTAGTTAGTGTGAGGTTCTGTGTTAATCACTATAGCCCGTTACCATATCATATGTGATGGAATATTATTTGCTGTTGGCTTGTGTGTGTATATGTGTTATGCAACAGAGCTGACTTGAGACACTGTCAACAGTTTCAGGGCCATGGGCCTTTCTCGTGATGGAAAAATACAGAATAACATGAAGACAGGACCTGTGCAATGAGTTGGGGGGGCACATTCAGAACGTAGCGTTGCAAGAACAAACAGTATTTTGTTAGATAACAGGAGCCAGGTGCCTGATAACTGTATATTCTACACAACTACTGACCGCTGGAGCGCCCGGGGGCCGGGACCAGCTCTGCGCCAACAATCAACGATAGGCTGGGTGAGTCTAAACCACGCCCAGTCTCTACTCTGACAGGCTCGGAAGCAGGAACTACTTCTGTCAAGAGTATATTATAATATCTTTGTCAGGAACAAGTCAGGAACTGCTACATAAGTTATGTTATACTCACAGACATGATTCAAACAGTTTTAGAAACTTCAGAGTGTTTTCTATCCACATCTAATAATAATATCCATATCTTATATTCCTGGCATGAGTAGCAGGAAGTTGAAATTGGGCACGCTATTTATCCAAAAGTGAAAATGCTGCCCCCTATACCTCCAAAAATAGTTAAATCAGCTTTTTCGAGTCAAATAATAGTAACTGTAATGACTTTCCGTTATTTGCTGTGTACTGGCGGGTCAGGAAATCAGCATTCCATTCCTGGATCCAAGAAAATACTTAAGAGTGAGGTCAAAGGTGGCCAGCTAGGAGGCCCACCGCTGCTCAATTGCACCTAGTTTTGCCTTGTTCAGATGACACAAAGGGTTATTATCAGTGACTACTGTACAGGGAGCCCCTAGCAAGTACTCTCTGAACCTTTCTGGACCCGCCCACTCTCTGAACCCGCCCACTGAAGGCCAAGGAGCTCATGTTTCATGGAGCTGTAGTTATCCATGTTCTGCTCAGTGGGTTTGAGCCCTCTACTAGCAAAGGCAATAGGCCTGAGCCTCCCCCTGCTCTTGAGAGAGAACTCCCTCTAACCAAAAGTCTTCTGAAATTCAGAAATATGCTAGAAAAGGGGCTGAGTTTAAAGCTGGTGGAAAAACATGGTCTCGCAGTCTGTTGTCCATGCCCCTGCCAGTGGTTTCCCTTCCTACCTGTGGCGGGGGGGCTCAACTGGGCCCCCATTCAATGGAGGGATGCTGCTACCTTGGCAAAATCTGCTATGAACCTTCGGCAGTTGCCGGCAAACCCCAGAAAGGAGCGGAGATCAGCTTTATCTCGGTCAATGGCAACACGTTCTGCAGAACAACATGTCCCGTGGTACTTCACCCGCTTCTGGAAGGAATTACACGCTGACAGTTTAATCTCCAGCTCTTTGCTGTTGCAACCTGAGGAAAACAATTCCTCCAGCCTCTCCAGGTGTTGCCGCACTGACAACGAGAACACAATTACATCATCAACATACAAAAGAACAAATTGAAAACAACAGTCTCTGAACACGAGCTCCATGAGGCGCTGGAATGTATTTGAGGCATTGCGTAATCCAACCGGCATCCGATTGAATTCAAATAGAGGACCTAACAGTATTCAAAAGCCGGTCTTGGCCTTGTCCTTTCGGCAAACTCTATATGACTATATCCACTTGCCAAATCAAGAGTTGAGAACCACTCAGCCACGGTGAAGTCAGTCCAACGATTTTTCTAGTTCTTGGCAGAGGAAAAGTATCTTTCCTCATCTTTTGCATTCAGTTGTCGACAGTCAACATACATCCTTAGAAGTTCCTCTTCAGCACCAGTACGATAGAAGACGAGTAAGGCTCACAACTCTCCTGATGACTTGACTCTCCAATAACTGTTTGATGTGAGCCAACTATAACTGGGAGGGTTGCATATGGTGGTAGGGCTGCCGTACTGGGAGCCTCATACAGCGAGGGGTGGATATGGTGGTAGGGCTGCCGTACTGGGAGCCTCATACAGCGAGGGGTGGATATGGTGGTAGGGCTGCCGTACTGGGAGCCTCATACAGTGAGGGGTGGATATGGTGGTAGGGCTGCCGTACTGGGAGCCTCATACAGCGAGGGGTGGATATGGTGGTAGGGCTGCCGTACTGGAGCATCATACAGCGAGGGGTGTATATGGTGGTAGGGCTGCTGTACTGGAGCATCATACAGCGATGGGTGAATATGGTGGTAGGGCTGCC
>NW_027009744.1:0-7500 GCF_036934945.1 Oncorhynchus masou masou
GTGCCAGAGTGCAGGGGCGGCAGTGGGTGGCCTAGTGGTCAGAGTGTAGAGGTGGTAGGGCAGCCTAGTGGTTAGAGGCGGAGGTGGCAGGCAGGGGGCTCTGCAGTGGTTAGAGCCGCCGGGACTAGTAACCGGTTGAGAGTTCAAACCCCTCGGTGCTGACAAGGCATACAATCTTGTCGCTCTGCCCCTGAACAGGCAGTTAACCCACTGTTCCCAGGCCGCTCATTGAAAATATGAATTTGCTTCTTTAACTGACTTGCCGAGGTAAATAAAGGTAAAATAAAAATAAAAATGATAAACCAGAGCCTATTCTCTGCCTCTCAGTGGACTAATCCATTTCAGGGGTGTTGGGACACCTGTCTGATTCTCAGCCTGTCTCAGTGGACTAATCCATTTCAGGGTGTTGGGACACCTGTCTGATTCTGTGCCTGTCTCAGTGGACTAATCCATTTCAGGGGGTGTTGGGACACCTTTCTGATTCGGACTAATCCATTTCAGGGGTGTTGGGACACCTGTCTGATTCGGTGCCTGTCTCAGTGGACTAATCCATTTCAGGGGTGTTGGGACACCTGTCTGATTCGGTGCCTGTCTCAGTGGACTAATCCATTTCAGGGGGTGTTGGGACACCTGTCTGATTCGGTGGACTAATCCATTTCAGGGGGTGTTGGGACACATGTCTGATTCTGTGGACTAATCCATTTCAGGGGGTGTTGGGACACCTGTCTGATTCGGTGCCTGTCTCAGTGGACTAATCCATTTCAGGGGGTGTTGGGACACATGTCTGATTCGACTAATCCAAGAACACCTTCCTGTTATTGAGTTGAACCCCCCTTTTGCCCCTCAGAACAGCCTCAATTAGTTGGGGAATTGACTCTACAAGGTGTGGAAAGCAGGGATGCTGGCCCCATGTTGACTTCAACGCTCTCCACAGTTGTGTAAATCTGGTTGGATGTTCTTTGGGTGGTAGTCTTGATACACACAGGAAATTGTTGAGTGTGAAAAACCCAGCAGCGTTGCAGTTCTCGACACAAACCGGTGCACCTGGCACCTACTACCATGCCCTGTTTAAAGGCACTTAAATATGTTGTCTCTGCCCATTCACCCTCTGAATGGCACACATACAGCAATCCATGTCTCACTTGTCTCAAGGAGACAGGTTAAAGAAAATGTTGGTCCCATGTTTCATGAGCTGAAATAAAATATCCCAGAAATGTTCCATACGAACAAAAAGCTTATTTCTCTCAAATTGTGTGCACACATTAGTTAACATCCCTGCTAGTGAGCATTTTTCCTTTGCCAATATAATCCATCCACCTGACAGGTGTATCACATCAAGAAGCTGATTAAAAAGCATGACCATTACACAGGTGCACCTTGTGCTGGGGACAATAAAATGCCACTCTAAAATGTGCAGTTTTGTCACATAACACAATGCCACAGATGTCTCAAGAGGGAGCATCCAATTGGCATGCTGACTGCAGGAAGGTCCACCAGGGCTGTTGCCAGAGAACTGAATGTTCATTTCTCTACCATAAACCGCCTCCAACATCGTTTTATAGAATATGGCAGTACGTCCAACCAGCCGCTTCACAACCGCAGACCAAGTGTGTCATGTGCGGCGAGCGGTTTGCTGATGTCACCGTTGTGAACAGAGTGCCCCATGGTGGAGGTGGGGTTATGGTATGGGCAGGCATAAGCTACGGACAACGAACACAATTGCATTTTATCGATGGCAATTTGAATGCACAAATATACTGTGGCGAGATCCCGAGGCCCATTGTGAGGCCCCTCTTTGTTAAGGTATCGGTGACCACTAGTGTCTTTGTGGCATTATAGATGCTCCGTGTTTTACCTTGATTGGACAGTCCACCGTGTCCAGTCCCTGTTCCGACAGCTGTTTCAAGGCACTTAGAGCAGCCTGCAGAGGGAGAGAAGAACAGATGACCCAGTGAGATAGGGAGGGAGAGAGACAGGCAGGGAGAGAGACAGGGAGGGAGAGAGACAGGTAGGGAGAGAGACATGCAGGGAGAGAGACAGAGAGGAAGAGAGACAGGCAGGGAGAGAGACAGGCAGGGGAGAGAGACAGGCAGGGGAGAGAGAGATAGGCAGGGAGAGAGACAGGCAGGGAGAGAGATAGGCAGGGAGAGACAGGCAGGGAGAGAGAGACAGGAGGGAGAGAGACAGGCAGGGGAGAGAGACAGAGAGGAAAAGAGACAGGCAGGGGAGAGACAGGCAGGGAGAGAGACAGGAGGGAGAGAGACAGGCAGGGAGAGAGACAGAGAGGAAAAGAGACAGGCAGGGAGAGAGACAGGCAGGAGAGAGACAGAGAGGCAGGGAGAGATAGGCAGGGAGAGAGACAGAGAGGCAGAGAGACAGGCAGGGAGAGAGACAGGCAGGGAGAGACACAGGGGGGACGGAGACAGGGAGGAGAGAGACAGTAGGGGAGAGACAGGCAGGGAGAGAGATAGGGAGGGAGAGACAGGGAGGGAGAGACAGGGAGGGAGAGAGACAGGTAGGGAGAGAGACAGGCAGGGAGAGACACAGGGAGGGACGGAGACAGGGAGGGAGGGAGAGAGACAGGTAGGGAGAGAGACAGGCAGGAGAGAGACAGGCAGGGAGAGAGACAGGGAGGGACGGAGACAGGGAGGGAGAGAGTCAGGGAGGGAGAGAGACAGGGAGAAACGGAGACAGGGAGGGAGAGAAACAGGCAGGAAGAGAGACAGGGAGGGAGAGAGACAGGGAGAAGCGGAGACAGCGAGGGAGAGAGACAGGGAGGGAGAGAGACAGGCAGGAAGAGAGACAGGGAGAAACGGAGACAGCGAGGGAGAGAGACAGGCAGGAAGAGAGACAGGCAGGAAGAGAGACAGGGAGGGAGAGAGACAGGCAGGAAGAGAGACAGGGAGGGAGAGAGACAGGGAGAGACTGAATGTCACCCTTCAGCTGCTTTTCAAATAACACTTAGTCTGAGAAACCCAATGGCAACAGGACACTAACCCTTCTCCCTTCTAACACTAACACTTAGTCTGAGAAACCCAATGGCAACAGGACACTAACCCTTCTCCCTTCTAACACTTAGTCTGAGAAACCCAATGGCAACAGGACACTAACCCTTCTCCCTTCTAACACTAACACTTAGTCTGAGAAACCCAATGGCAACAGGACACTAACCCTTCTCCCTTCTAACACTAACACTTAGTCTGAGAAACCCAATGGCAACAGGACACTAACCCTTCTCCCTTCTAACACTTAGTCTGAGAAACCCAATGGCAACAGGACACTACCCCTTCTCCCTTCTAACACTCTAACACAGGACTAGAACCCCCACACACACACATTTCCATGGCATTTCCATTGTTTGGGTCAAGTTCCATTTACCAAATCTATTGACAGAAATACGCTACATGACATCATGATCCACCGATGTCAGCCATCTGGACACAACTAAAATACAAAAAAATAAATAAATACATTTAGCGTCGCAATAAATAACCTGATTTATTTCCCATCGATGGAATGCTATCTGGGGGTACTTAACCAACGCTCATTCTATTACCATGACTCCAGAATCCCCTTTAAAATCACAAACACACAGAATGAGATGAGAGCCGTGCAGAGCTGTCAGAGCTATTCTGGCCATCAGCTGTCTGTAATTAACTATTCTGGCCATCAGCTGTCTGTAATGAACTATTCTGGCCATCAGCTATCTGAAATGAACTATTCTGGCCATCAGCCGTCAGAACTATTCTGGCCATCAGCTGTCTGTAATGAACTATTCTGGCCATCAGCTGTCTGTAATGAACTATTCTGGCCATCAGCTATCTGAAATGAACTATTCTGGCCATCAGCCGTCAGAACTATTCTGGCCATCAGCTGTCTGTAATGAACTATTCTGGCCATCAGCTATCTGTAATGAACTATTCTGGCCATCAGCTGTCTGTAATTAACTATTCTGGCCATCAGCTGTTTGTAATGAACTATTCTGGCCATCAGCTGTCTGTAATGAACTATTCTGGCCATCAGCTGTCTGTAATTAACTATTCTGGCCATCAGCTGTCTGTAATTAACTATTCTCTATTCTGGCCATCAGCTGTCTGTAATTAACTATTCTGGCCATCAGCTGTCTGTAATTAACTTTTCTGGCCATCAGCTATCTGTAATTAACTATTCTGGCCATCAGCTATCTGTAATTAACTATTCTGGCCATCAGCTATCTGTAATTAACTATTCTGGCCATCAGCTGTCAGAGCTATTCTGGCCATCAGCTGTCTGTAATGAACTATTCTGGCCATCAGCTGTCAGAGCTATTCTGGCCATCAGCTGTCTGTAATGAACTATGCTGGCCATCAGCTATCTGTAATGAACTATTCTGGCCATCAGCTGTCTGTAATTAACTATTCTGGCCATCAGCTATCTGTAATGAACTATTCTGGCCATCAGCTGTCTGTAATGAACTATTCTGGCCATCAGCTATCTGTAATTAACTATTCTGGCCATCAGCTGTCTGTAATGAACTATTCTGGCCATCAGCTGTCTGAAATGAACTATTCTGGCCATCAGCTGTCTGTAATGAACTATTCTGGCCATCAGCGGTCTGTAATTAACTATTCTGGCCATCAGCTGTCTGTAATGAACTATTCTGGCCATCAGCTGTCTGTAATGAACTATTCTGGCCATCAGCTATCTGTAATGAACTATTCTGGCCATCAGCGGTCTGTAATTAACTATTCTGGCCATCAGCTGTCTGTAATTAACTATTCTGGCCATCAGCTGTCTGTAATGAACTATTCTGGCCATCAGCTATCTGTAATGAACTATTCTGGCCATCAGCTGTCTGTAATTAACTATTCTGGCCATCAGCTGTCTGTAATGAACTATTCTGGCCATCAGCTATCTGTAATGAACTATTCTGGCCATCAGCTGTCTGAAATGAACTATTCTGGCCATCAGCTGTCTTGGACACAACCAGACATTCTCTGTCTGGACAGTGGCCATCTGATCTGACACCTGAAACAACCAGACATTTTCTAGACACATGATACATCAATGTAGGACTAAGTGGGCCAAACTGGACTGGACTGAGCTGAGTGTAACCAGGCCAAACTGGACCGATCTGATCCTACCAGGCTGCTGATCCCCTGACAGACTCTTGAGATGAGGTCCAGATGTACACCCCACCTTTCTATCTCCTCCCTCTCTGTCTCCTAAGAGGAGGAGGAAGGGAGAGGGAGGGAGAGAGAGGGAGATTAAATAAATCTGCTGAGATGACAGTACCAGGTCCCACTGGGCAGCCCCCACATCACCACCCCTACC
Organism: Oncorhynchus masou masou; assembly: GCF_036934945.1. NCBI lineage: Eukaryota > Metazoa > Chordata > Actinopteri > Salmoniformes > Salmonidae > Oncorhynchus > Oncorhynchus masou. Next base: position 5,314 of record NW_027009744.1, read on the forward strand.
ATACCCCCTAAACCCCCACACCCCAACCCTAGACCTAACCCCCGCCCCAAAACCACCCCTAAACCCCCAAATTCCTACCCCCATACCTACACTACCGTCGTCAATGAGAGAAAGGTGGTTGGGAAAAAGAAAGAGAGAGAAAATGAGTGAGGAATCCCCAAAAACACAGACAGACTGTATATATTAGAGTGAAAAGTGAGATCTGAAGAACTCTCTCTCCCCCCTCTCTCGTCTCTCTCTGACTCCTTTCCTCCTCTCCCTTTCCTTTCCTCCTCTCCTTTCCTTTCCTCCACTCCCTTTCCTTTCCTCCTCTCCCTTTCCTTTCCTTTTCTCCTCTCCTTTCCTTTCCTTTCCTCCTCTCCCTTTCCTTTCCTTTCCTCCTCTCCCTTCCTTTCCTCCTCTCCTTTCCTTCCTTTCCTCCTCTCCCTTTCCTTTCCTCCTCACCCTTTCCCTTTCCTTTCCTCCTCTCCCTTTCCTTTCCTCCACTCCCTTTCCTTTCCTCCTCTCCCTTTCCTTTCCTCCTCTCCCTTCCTTTCCTCCTCTCCCTTTCCTTTCCTCCACTCCCTTTCCTTTCCTCCTCTCCCCCTTTCCTCCCTCTCCCTTTCCTTTCCTCCACTCCCTTTCCTTTCCTCCTCTCCCTTTCCCTTCCTCCACTCCCTTCTCCTTTCCTCCTCTCCCTTTCCTTTCCTTTCCTCCTCTCCCTTTCCTTTCCTCCTCACCCTTTCCTTTCCTTCTCTCCCTTTCCGTCCTCCTCTCCCTTTCTCCGTTCCTTTCCTCCTCCCCTTTCCTTTCCTCCTCTCCCTTTCCTCTTCTCCCTTTCCTTTCCTCCTCTCCCTTTCCTTTCCTCCTCTCCCTTTCCTTTCCTCCTCTTCCTTTCCTCCTCTCCCTTTCCTTTCCTCCTCTCCCCTTCCTTTCCTTTCCTTTCATTTCCTCCTCTCCCTTTCCTTTCCTTTCCTCCTCTCCCTTTCGTTTCCTTTCCTCCTCTCCCTTTCCTTTCCTTTCCTCCTCTCCCTTTCCTTTCCTCCTCTCCCTTTCCGTTCCTCCTCTCCCTTTCCTTTCCTCCTCTCCCTTCCGGTCTTCCCCTTCCTTTCCTCCTCTCACTTTCCTTTCCTCCTCTCCCTTTCGTTCCTCCTCTCCCTTTCCTTTCCTCCTCTCCTTTCCTTCCTCCCCTCCCTTCCCCACCTCTCCCTTTCCTTTCCTCCTCACCCTTCTCTTCCTCCTCTCCCTTCCGTTCCTCCTCTCCATTTCCGTTCCTTTCCTCCTCTCCCTTTCCTCCTCTCTCCCTTTCCTTTCCACCTCCTCCCTTTCCTTTCCTCCTCACTCCTTTCCTTTTCCTCCTCTTTCTTCCGTTTCCTCCTCTCCCTTTCCTTCCTCCTCTCCTTTCCGTCCTCCTCTCCCTTTCCTTTCCTCCTCCTCACTTTCCCTTTCCTCCTCTCCCTTCCGTTCCTCCTCTCCCTTTCCTTTCCTCCTCTCCCTTTCCTTTCCTCCTTTCTCCTTTCCACCTTCCCTTTCCTTTTCTTCCTCCTCACCCTTTCCTTTTCTCCTCTCCCTTTCCCCTCCTCCTCTCCCTTTCCTTTCTCCTCTCCCTTTCCTTTCCTCCTCTCCCCTTTCCTTTCCTCCTCACCCCTTTTCCGTTCCTCCTCACCCTTTCCTTTCCTCCTCTCCCTTTCCGTTCCTCCTCTCCCTTTCCTTTCCTCATCTCCCTTTCCTTTCCTCCTCACCCTTTCCGTTCCTCCTCACCCTTTTCCTTTCCTCCTCTCCCTTTCCGTTCCTCCTCTCCCTTCCTTTCCTCATCTCCCTTTCCTTTCCTCCTCTCACCCTTTCCGTTCCTCCTCTCCCCCTTTCCTTTCCTCATCTCCCTTTCCTTTCCTCCTCACCCTTTCCGTTCCTCCTCTCCCTTTTCTTTTCTCTCTCTCCTCTACTATGATTGAAACTGGCCAACAACTGAAAACATATTAACATCTCACAAGTGACCATCACATATCAATTTGCTCGCCGACGAATACAACACTGAGTCTTGCGAAAGCCCTGTTTGTTGCGGATGACGGTGTTGGACGATGTAGAGTAAGACTTTAAACAGGTAAACACTTGCAAGGCTGCGGGCCAGACGGAATACCAGGGAACGTTCTCAAAGCATGCCAGACCAACTGGAATGTGTCTTCACTGACATGTCCAATCTCTCCATGT
>NW_027009744.1:10000-25000 GCF_036934945.1 Oncorhynchus masou masou
AACACCAGAGGAGTGTGTTTAGTCTGAAAAGACAGACAGCGATGTGGAAGTGCTCCATCTTTGTCAGAGAGAGAGAAAGAGAGGCTAAAATACAAAGAGAAGGAGAGAGGGAGAGAGGGAGGGAAGGAGAGAGGTAGGGAAGGAAGGAGAGAGGGAGGGAAGGAGAGAGGTAGGGAAGGAAGGAGAGAGAGAGGGAGGGAAGGAGAGAGGTAGGGAAGGAAGGAGAGAGGGAGGGAAGGAGAGAGGTAGGGAAGGAGAGAGGTAGGGAAGGAAAGAGGGAGGGAAGGAGGGAGGTAGGGAAGGAAGGAAGAGGTAGGGAAGGAGAGAGGTAGGGAGGGAAGGAAAGAGGGAGGGAAGGAGGGAGAGAGAGGGAGTGAAGGAGGGATAGAAGGAGAGAAGGAGGGATGGAAGGAGAGAGAGAAATGGAGGGAAGGAAGGAGAGAGGGAGGGAAGGTGAGAGGGAGGGAAGGAGAGAGGAAGGGAAGGAGAGAGGGAGGGAGGGAAGGAGAGAGGAGGGAAGGAAGGAGAGAGGAAGGGAAGGAGAGAGGAAGGGGAAGGAGAGAGGGAGGGAAGGAAGGAGAGAGGAAGGGAAGGAAGAGGGAGGGAAGGAGAGAGGGAGGGATGGAAGGAGAGAGGGAGGGAAGGGAGGAGAGAGGGAGGGAAGGAGAGAGGAAGGGAAGGAAGGAGGGAGGGAAGGAGAGAGGGAGGGAAGGAGAGAAGGAGGGATGGAAGGAGAGCGTGAGGAAGGAGAGCGGGAAGGAAGGAGAGAAGGAAGGAGGGAAGGAAGGAGAGAGGGAGGGAAGGAGCGAAGGAGGGATGGAAGGAGAGCGTGAGGGAAGGAGAGCGGGAAGGAAGGAGAGAGGGAAGGAGGGAAGGAAGAAGGAGGGATGAAGGAGAGAGGGAGGGAAGGAGAGGGGGGGAGGGAAAGAAGGAGAGAGGGGGGGAGGGGGAAGGAAGGAGAGAGGGGGAGGGAAGGAAGGAGAGATGGAGGGAAGGAGAGATGAGGGAAGGAGAGAGGGGGGGCGACAGGCCATCACACACCCTCCACCGTCTCTGAAGATCTCTTCCTGAGGACCCTCTCTCTAATCTTCTCCTTCTCTCTTCCCCCTCTTTAGATAACAAACCAGCTTTCACCACCAGCCGGGCCCATCGGCCCTCTTCTCATCTCCTCCACAGACATATTTCAGCCACACCAGGGATACTTCACACGTTGGTTCGTTCATTCGTCTGCTCGCTGCTCAGTTCAAAGCTTGGGCAGACCAGACTAGGCAAACAGCAGAGGAATGTGTCATGGTCCAGGGATCCACCATCAGCCGTGGCTGACAGACAGGCAGACAGACAGACAGGCACACAGGCAGGCAGGCAGGCAGACAGGCTGACAGACAAGCAGACAAACAGGCAGACAGGCAGGCAGACAGGCAGACAAGAAGACAGACAGACAGGCTGACAGACAGGCATACCGACAGGCAGACAGGCAGGCAGACAGACAAGCAGACAGGCAGACAGACAGGCAGGCAGACAGACAAGCAGACAGACAGGCAGACAGGCAGGCAGACAAGCAGACAGACAGGCTGACGGACAGGCAGACAGACAAGCAGACAGACAGGCAGATAGACAGACAGGCAGGCAGACAGACAGGGAGACAGACAAGCAGACAGGCAGGCAGAGAGACAGGCAGACAGACAGACAGACAGGCAGGCTGACAGACGGGGCCCTGGGTTGTATCCCAAATGGCACCCTATTCCCTATGGGGCCATGGTCAAAAGTAGTGCACTACATAGAGTATAGGATGCTATTTGGGACTGGGACATGGGGTCCTGGTCATTTATCCTGGCCTAGACAACTCTAATGGTCACCCTGATGGAGCTCTCACTTCCTTCAGCTGCTTAGCCAAACACAGAGCACTCCCCTGGGAGCACCTATTGGCCTGCAGGAGGGATGGATGGATGGAGGGATGGAGAGAGGAAGGGATTGATAGAGGGATGGAGAGAGAGAGGGATGGATAGAGGGATGGAGAGAGAAAGGGATGGATGGAGGGATGGAGAGAGAAAGGGATGGATAGAGGGATGGAGAGAGAGGGATGGATGGAGAGAGTGAGGGATGGAGAGAGAAAGGGATGGATAGAGGGATGGAGAGAGAGAGGGAGGGATGGATGGAGAGAGGGAGGGATGGATGGAGAAAGGGAGGGATGGATGGATGGAGAGAGGGGTGGATGGAGAGAGGGAGGGATGGATGGAGAAAGGGAGGGATGGATGGAGGGATGGATAGAGAGAGGGAGGGATGGATGGAGAGAGAGAGAGGGAGGGAGAGATGGATGGAGAGAGGGATGGATGGATGGAGGGATGGATAGAGAGAGGGGAAGGATGGATAGAGAGAGGGAGGGATGGAGAGAGGGGGAGGGATGGATGGAGGGATGGAGAGAGGAAGGGATGGATGGAGGGAGGGATGGATGGAGAAAGGGATGGATGGAGAGGGAGGGATGGATAGATGGAGGGATGGAGAGAGGGAGGGATGGATGGAGGGATGGAGAGAGGAAGGGATGGATGGAGGGATGGAGAGAGGGAGGGATGGATGGAGAGAGGGATGGATGGAGAAAGGGAGGGATGGATGGAGAGAGGGAGGGCTGGATGGAGGGATGGATAGAGGGAGGGATGGATGGAGAGAGAGAGAGATGGATGGAGAGAGGGAGGGATGGATGGAGGGATGGATAGAGAGACGGAGGGATGGATAGAGAGAGGGAGGGATGGATGGAGAGAGAGGGAGGGAGGGATGGATGGAGAGAGGGATGGATGGAGGGATGGATAGAGGGGAGGGATGGATGGAGAGAGGGAGGGATGGAGAGAGGGAGGGATGAGAGGGAGGGATGGATGGAGGGATGGAGAGAGGGAGGGATGGATGGAGAGGGAGGGATGGAAGGAGATCGATTGATGGAGAGGGGAGGGATGGAGAGAGGGAGCGATGGAGAGAGGGAGGGATGGAGAGAGGGAGGGATGGAGAGGGAGGGATGGAAGGAGATTGATTGATGGAGAGGGAGGGATGGAGAGAGGGAGGGATGGCGAGAGGGAGGGATGGAAGGAGATCGATTGATGGAGAGGGAGGGATGGAGAGAGGGAGGGATGGAGAGAGGGAGGGATGGAAGGAGATCGATTGATGGAGAGGGAGGGATGGAGAGAGGGAGGGATGGAGAGAGGGAGGGATGGAGAGAGGGAGGGATGGAGAGGGGAGGGAGAGGGAGGGATGGAGAGAGGGAGGGATGGAAGGAGATCGATTGATGGAGAGGGAGGGATGGAGAGAGGGAGGGATGGAGAGAGGGAGGGATGGAGAGAGGGAGGGATGGAGAGAGGGAGGGGAGAGGGGAGGGATGGAGAGAGGGAGGGATGGAGAGAGGGAGGGATGAGAGAGGGAGGGATGGATGGAGGGATGGAGAGAGGGAGGGATGGAGAGAGGGAGGGATGGAAGGAGATCGATTGATGGAGAGGGAGGGATGGAGAGAGGGGAGCGATGGAGAGAGGGAGGGATGGAGAGAGGGAGGGATGGAGAGAGGGAGGGATGGAAGGAGATTGATTGATGGAGAGGGAGGGATGGAGAGAGGGAGGGATGGAGAGAGGGAGGGATGGAAGGAGATCGATTGATGGAGAGGGAGGGATGGAGAGAGGGGGAGGGATGGAGAGAGGGAGGGATGGAAGGAGATCGATTGATGGAGAGGGAGGGATGGAGAGAGGGAGGGATGGAGAGAGGGAGGGATGGAGAGGGAGGGATGGAGAGAAGGAGGGATGGAGAGAGGGAGGGATGGAAGGAGATCGATTGATGGAGAGGGAGAATGGAGAGAGGAAGGGATGGAGAGAGGGAGGGAGAGGGAGGGATGGAGAGAGGGAGGGATGGAGAGAGGGAGGGATGGAGAGAGGGAGGGATGGAGAGAGGGAGGGAGAGGGAGGGATGGAGAGAGGGAGGGAGAGGGAGGGATGGAGAGAGGGAGGGAGAGGGAGGGATGGAGAGAGGGAGGGATGGAGAGGGGGAGGGAGAGGGAGGGATGGAGAGAGGGAGGGATGGAGAGAGGGAGGGATGGAAGGAGATTGATTGATCTCATCCCTGGGTTTCTCTCCCTTCAGTCCCCTCCAGGCAGCCCACCTCTGGAGCTCTAAGGGTTGGGATTGATTGAGATGTCTATGGCGTGATAAAGATTGGCCTCTACAGACCATCTCTATCTCCATTACTGTCACCAACGACGTTCAAACACACCAGGGAGGTCCTACTGAAGACACAGACCACCAGGGAGGTCCTACTGAAGACACAGACCACCAGGGAGGTCCTACTGAAGACACAGACCACAAAGAGGTCCTACTGAAGACAGAAAGACAGAGACAGAGAGATAGAGATACACAGAGAGAGACAGAGACACAGAGAGAGAGCGAGAGAGAGAGAAACAGAGACACAGAGAGAGAGACAGAGAGAGAGAGACAGAGAGAGGCAGAGAGAGACAGAGAGAGAGAGAGAGAGAGAGAGACAGAGAGAGAGAGACAGAGAGAGAGGCAGAGAGAGAGACAGAGAGACAGAGAGAGAAACACATAGAGAGAGACAGAGACACAGAGAGAGACACAGAGAGAGAGACAGAGAGACAAATGTCTGCTGTTGCTGATGATCTGGTGCTTCTGTCCCCAACCCAGGAGGGCCTAAAACAGCACCTAGATCTTCTGCCAGACCTGGGCCCTGACAGTAAATCTCAGTAAGACCAAAATAATCTCACGACCACAAATACAAATTCCATCCGACACCGTTGCCCTAGAGACTAAACGTCCCTCGGCCTAAACATCACCGCCAAGGGTTACTTCCACAAAGCTGTGAACAATCTGAGAGACAAGGCCTTCTATGCCATCAAAAGGAACATAAAATTCAACATACCAACTAGGATCTGACTAAAAATACTTGAATCAGTCATAGAGCCCATTGCCCTTTATGGATGTGAGGTCTGGGGTCCGCTCACCAAGCAAGAATGAACTAAATCGGAAAAAAAACATGCAGAATTCTGCCCAAAATATCCTCCGTGTACAACGTAGAACACCAAATAACTCACGCAGAGCAGAATTAGGCCGATACCCACTAATTATCAAAATCCAGAAAAGAGCCATTAAATTCTACAACCACCTGAATGGAAGTGATTCCCAAACCTTCCATAACAAAGCCATCACCTACAGAGAGAGGAACCTGGAGAAATGAACCCGGAGAAGAGTCCCCTAAGCAAGCTGGTCCTGGTCTAATTGTGTTGCTGTCCTGGGGCTCTGTGGGGTGTGTTTGTTTTTGTGTTTGTGAACAGAGCCCCAGGACAGCAACACAATTAGACCCAACCAAATCATGAGAAAACTAAAAGATCATTACTTGACACATTGGAAAGAATTAACAAAAACACAGAGCAAACTAGAATACTATTTGGCCCTAAACAGAGAGTACACAGCGGCAGAATACCTGACCACTGTGACTGACCCAAAATTAAGGAAAGATTTGACTATGTACAGACTCAGTGAGCATAGCCTTGCTATTGAGAAAGGCCGCCGTAGGCAGACATGGCTCTCAAGAGAAGACAGGCTATGTGCTCACTGCCCACAAAATGAGGTGGAAACTGAGCTGCACTTCCTAACCTCCTGCCAAATGTATGACCATATTAGAAATACATATTTCCCTCAGATTAGACAACCCAGCTACCCCAGCCAAGTCCTACCCAGCCGAGTCCTACCCAGCCAAGTCCTACCCCAGCCAAGTCCTACCCAGCCAAGTCCTACCAAGCCGAGTCCTACCCAGCCGAGTCCTACCAAGCCAAGTCCTACCCAGCCGAGTCCTACCCAGCCGAGTCCTACACAGCCAAGTCCTACCCAGCCGAGTCCTACCCAGCCAAGTCCTACCAAGCCGAGTCCTACACAGCCAAGTCCTACCAAGCCAAGTCCTACCCAGCCAAGTCCTACCAAGCCGAGTCCTACCCAGCCGAGTCCTACCCAGCCGAGTCCTACCCAGCCGAGTCCTACCAAGCCGAGTCCTACCCAGCCGAGTCCTACCCAGCCGAGTCCTACCCAGCCGAGTCCTACCCAGCCGAGTCCTACCCAGCCGAGTCCTACCCCAGCCGAGTCCTACCCAGCCGAGTCCTACCCAGCCGAGTCCTACCCCAGCCGAGTCCTACCCAGCCGAGTCCTACCCAGCCGAGTCCTACCCAGCCGAGTCCTACCCAGCCGAGTCCTACCCAGACGAGTCCTACCCAGCCAAGTCCTACCCAGCCAAGTCCTACCCAGCCAAGTCCTACCCAGCCGAGTCCTACCCAGCCGAGTCCTACCCAGCCGAGTCCTACCCAGCCGAGTCCTACCCCAAGTCCTACCCAGCCGAGTCCTACCCCAGCCGAGTCCTACCCAGCCGAGTCCTACCCAGCCGAGTCCTACCCAGCCAAGTCCTACCCAGCCGAGTCCTACCCAGCCGAGTCCTACCCAGCCAAGTCCTACCCAGCCAAGTCCTACCCAGCCAAGTCCTACCCAGCCGAGTCCTACCCAGGCGAGTCCTACCCAGCCAAGTCCTACCCAGCCAAGTCCTACCCAGCCAAGTCCTACCCAGCCAAGTCCTACCCAGCCCGAGTCCTACCCAGCCAAGTCCTACCCAGCCGAGTCCTACCCAGCCGAGTCCTACCCAGCCGAGTCCTACCCAGCCGAGTCCTACCCAGCCGAGTCCTACCCAGCCGAGTCCTACCCAGCCCCAGTCACACCACTTTCCACCCCAAACGTTTCTGTCTCTCCCCCTGCCTCTGTCTCTCCCTCTGCCTGTCTCTCCCCCTGCCTCTGTCTCTCCCCCTGCCTCTGTCTCTCCCCCTGCCTCTGTCTCTCCCTCTGCCTGTCTCTCCCCCTGCCTCTGTCTCTCCCTCTGCCTCTGTCTCTCCCTCTGCCTGTCTCTCCCTCTGCCTGTCTCTCCCCCTGCCTCTGTCTCTCCCTCTGCCTGTCTCTCACCCTGCCTCTGTCTCTCCCTCTAACTGTCTCTCCCCCTGCCTCTGTCTCTCCCTCTGCCTGTCTCTCCCCCTGCCTCTGTCTCTCCCTCTGCCTGTCTCTCACCCTGCCTCTGTCTCTCCCTCTGCCTGTCTCTCCCCCTGCCTCTGTCTCTCCCCCTGCCTGTCTCTCCACCTGCCTGTCTCTCCCCCTTCCTGTCTCTCCCCCTGCCTCTGTCTCTCCCTCTGCCTGTCTCTCCCCCTTCCTGTCTCTCCCCCTGCCTCTGTCTCTCCCTCTGCCTGTCTCTCCCCCTGCCTGTCTCTCCCCCTGCCTGTCTCTCCCCTGCCTATCTCTCCCCCTGCCTGTCTCTCCACCTGCCTCTGTCTCTCCCCCTGCCTCTCCCCCTGCCTCTGTCTCTCTCTCTGTCTCTACCTCTGTCTCTCCCCCTTCCTCTGTCTCTCCCCCTGCCTGTCTCTCCCCCTTCCTCTGTCTCTCTCTCTGTCTCTCCCCCTGCCTGTCTCTCCCCTGCCTCTGTCTCTCCCCCTGCCTCTGTCTCTCCCCCTTCCTCTGTCTCTCCCCCTGCCTGTCTCTCCCCCTTCCTCTGTCTCTCTCTCTGTCTCTCCCCCTGCCTGTCTCTCCCCTGTCTCTGTCTCTCCCCCTTCCTCTGTCTCTCCCCCTGCCTGTCTCTCCCCCTTCCTCTGTCTCTCTCTCTGTCTCTCCCCGTGCCTGTCTCTCCCCTGCCTCTGTCTCTCCCCCTGCCTCTGTCTCTCCCCCTTCCTCTGTCTCTCTCTCTCTCTCTGTCTCTCCCCCTGCCTCTGTCTCTCCCCCTGCCTCTGTCTCTCCCCCTGCCTGTCTCTCCCCCTGCCTCTGTCTCTCCCCCTGCCTCTGTCTCTCCCCCTGCCTGTCTCTCCCCATGCCTGTCTCTCCCCCTGCCTGTCTCTCCCCTGCCTGTCTCTCCCCCTGCCTGTCTCTCCACCTGCCTCTGTCTCTCCCCTGCCTCTCCCCCTGCCTCTGTCTCTCTCTGTCTCTACCTCTGTCTCTCCCCCTTCCTCTGTCTCTCCCCCTGCCTGTCTCTCCCCCTTCCTCTGTCTCTCTCTCTGTCTCTCCCCCTGCCTGTCTCTCCCCTGCCTCTGTCTCTCCCCCTGCCTCTGTCTCTCCCCCTTCCTCTCTCTCCCCCCCTGCCTGTCTCTCCCCCTTCCTCTGTCTCTCTCTCTGTCTCTCCCCCTGCCTGTCTCTCCCCCTTCCTCTGTCTCTCCCCCTGCCTGTCTCTCCCCCTTCCTCTGTCTCTCTCTCTGTCTCTCCCCGTGCCTGTCTCTCCCCTGCCTCTGTCTCTCCCCCTGCCTCTGTCTCTCTCTCTGTCTCTCCCCCTTCCTCTGTCTCTCTCTCTCTGTCTCTCCCCCTGCCTCTGTCTCTCCCCCTGCCTCTGTCTCTCCCCCTGCCTGTCTCTCCCCCTGCCTCTGTCTCTCCCCCTGCCTCTGTCTCTCCCCCTGCCTCTGTCTCTCCCCCTGCCTGTCTCTCCCCCTGCCTGTCTCTCCCCCTGCCTGTCTCTCCCCCTGCCTGTCTCTCCCCCTGCCTCTGTCTCTCCCCCTGCCTGTCTCTCCCCCTGCCTGTCTCTCCCCCTGCCTCTGTCTCTCCCCCTGCCTCTGTCTCTCCCCCTGCCTCTGTAAAGGGAGTACAGCCACTACCTCTCTCTCAAACCTAGAATAGGTTATTCATCAACTCTTAGAGGACAATGGAAGTTTGGCCTTCTTCAGTGTCCTCTCAGCCTCTGTCCATCCTATCACAGCCCAGCTTGTCCTCTCAGCCTCTGTCCATCCTATCCCAGCTTGTCCTCTCAGCCTCTGTCCATCCTATCCCAGCCCAGCTTGTCCTCTCAGCCTCTGTCCATCCTATCCCAGCCCAGCTTGTCCTGTCAGCCTCTGTCCATCCTATCCCAGCTTGTCCTCTCAGCCTCTGTCCATCCTATCCCAGCCCAGCTTGTCCTGTCAGCCTCTGTCCATCCTATCCCAGCTTGTCCTCTCAGCCTCTGTCCATTCTATCCCAGCCCAGCTTGTCCTCTCAGCCTCTGTCCATCCTATCCTATCCCAGCTTGTCCTCTCAGCCTCTGTCCATCCTATCCCAGCCCAGCTTGTCCTGTCAGCCTCTGTCCATCCTATCCCAGCTTGTCCTCTCAGCCTCTGTCCATTCTATCCCAGCCCAGCTTGTCCACTCAGCCTCTGTCCATCCTATCCCACCTTTTACTTTACACTGATCTCTCTCCGTCATGTGTTTGTTCTGTCGCATCCTCCCTGGGAGCGAGGTAAGAGAGTAGAGGACATGGTTAACTCCCCCATTAGAGAGTAGAGGACATGGTTAACTCCCCATTAGAGAGTAGAGGACATGGTTAACTCCCCCATTAGAGAGTAGAGGACATGGTTAACTCCCCATTAGAGAGTAGAGGACATGGTTAACTCCCCCATTAGAGAGTAGAGGATATGGTTAACTCCCCCATTAGAGAGTAGAGGACATGGTTAACTCCCCATTAGAGAGTAGAGGACATGGTTAACTCCCCCATTAGAGAGTAGAGGACATGGTTAACTCCCCCATTAGAGAGTAGAGGACATGGTTAACTCCCCCATTAGAGAGTAGAGGACATGGTTAACTCCCCATTAGAGAGTAGAGGACATGGTTAACTCCCCCATTAGAGAGGAGAGGACATGGTTAACTCCCCATTAGAGAGTAGAGGACATGGTTAACTCCCCCATTAGAGAGTAGAGGACATGGTTAACTCCCCCATTAGAGAGTAGAGGACATGGTTAACTCCCCATTAGAGAGTAGAGGACATGGTTAACTCCCCATTAGAGAGTAGAGGACATGGTTAACTCCCCATTAGAGAGTAGAGGACATGGTTAACTCCCCATTAGAGAGTAGAGGACATGGTTAACTCCCCATTAGAGAGTAGAGGGCATGGTTAACTCCCCCATTAGAGAGTAGAGGGCATGGTTAACTCCCCCATTAGAGAGTAGAGGGCATGGTTAACTCCCCATTAGAGAGTAGAGGGCATGGTTAACTCCCCCATTAGAGAGTAGAGGACATGGTTAACTCCCCATTAGAGAGTAGAGGACATGGTTAACTCCCCATTAGAGAGTAGAGGACATGGTTAACTCCCATTAGAGAGTAGAGGACATGGTTAACTCCCCATTAGAGAGTAGAGGACATGGTTAACTCCCCATTAGAGAGTAGAGGACATGGTTAACTCCCCATTAGAGAGTAGAGGACATGGTTAACTCCCCATTAGAGAGTAGAGGACATGGTTAACTCCCCCATTAGAGAGTAGAGGGCATGGTTAACTCCCCCATTAGAGAGTAGAGGACATGGTTAACTCCCCATTAGAGAGTAGAGGACATGGTTAACTCCCCCATTAGAGAGTAGAGGGCATGGTTAACTCCCCCATTAGAGAGTAGAGGACATGGTTAACTCCCACATTAGAGAGGAGAGGACATGGTTAACTCCCCCATTAGAGAGGACATGGTTAACTCCCCCATTAGAGAGGACATGGTTAACTCCCCCCTTAGAGAGGAGAGGACATGGTTAACTCCCCCATTAGAGAGTAGAGGGCATGGTTAACTCACCATTAGAGAGTAGAGGACATGGTTAACTCCCCCATTAGAGAGGACATGGTTAACCCCCATTAGAGAGTCGAGGGCATGGTTAACTCCCCCATTAGAGAGTAGAGGACATGGTTAACTCCCCCATTAGAGAGTCGAGGGCATGGTTAACTCCCCCATTAGATAGTAGAGGACATGGTTAACTCTCCCATTAGAGAGGACATGGTTAACCCCCCATTAGAGAGGACATGGTTAACTCCCCCATTAAAGAGGACATGGTTAACTCCCCCATTAGAGAGGAGAGGACATGGTTAACTCCCCATTAGAGAGGAGAGGACATGGTTAACTCCCCATTAGAGAGTAGAGGGCATGGTTAACTCCCCATTAGAGAGTAGAGGACATGGTTAACTCCCCATTAGAGAGGAGAGGACATGGTTAACTCCCCCATTAGAGAGTAGAGGGCATGGTTAACTCCCCCATTAGAGAGGGCATGGTTAACTCCCCCATAAGAGAGTAGAGGACATGGTTAACTCCCCATTAGAGAGGACATGGTTAACTCCCCCATTAGAGAGTAGAGGGCATGGTTAACTCCCCCATTAGAGAGTAGAGGACATGGTTAACTCCCCCATTAGAGAGGATATGGTTAACTCCCCCATTAGAGAGTAGAGGGCATGGTTAACTCCCCCATTAGAGAGGAGAGGATATGGTTAACTCCCCCATTAGAGAGTAGAGGGCATGGTTAACTCCCCCATTAGAGAGGAGAGGATATGGTTAACTCCCCCATTAGAGAGGAGAGGATATGGTTAACTCCCCCATTAGAGAGTAGAGGACATGGTTAACTCCCCCATTAGAGAGTAGAGAACATGGTTAACTCCCCATTAGAGAGTAGAGGGCATGGTTAACTCCCCATTAGAGAGTAGAGGACATGGTTAACTCCCCCATTAGAGAGTAGAGGGCATGGTTAACTCCCCATTAGAGAGTAGAGGACATGGTTAACTCCCCCATTAGAGAGTAGAGGGCATGGTTAACTCCCCCATTAGAGAGTAGAGGACATGGTTAACTTCCCCATTAGAGAGTAGACGACATGGTTAACTCCCCCATTAGAGAGTAGAGGGCATGGTTAACTCCCCCATTAGAGAGGACATGGTTAACTCCCCCATTAGAGAGTAGAGGGCATGGTTAACTCCCCCATTAGAGAGGACATGGTTAACTCCCCCATTAGAGAGTAGAGGGCATGGTTAACTCCCCCATTAGAGAGGACATGGTTAACTCCCCCATTAGAGAGTAGAGGACATGGTTAACTCCCCCATTAGAGAGTAGAGGGCATGGTTAACTCCCCCATTAGAGAGTAGAGGACATGGTTAACTCCCCCATTAGAGAGGAGAGGACATGGTTAACTCCCCCATTAGAGAGTAGAGGGCATGGTTAACTCCCCCATTAGAGAGGGCATGGTTAACTCCCCATTAGAGAGTAGAGGACATGGTTAACTCCCCCATTAGAGAGTAGAGGATATGGTTAACTCCCCCATTAGAGAGTAGAGGGCATGGTTAACTCCCCCATTAGAGAGGACATGGTTAACTCCCCATTAGAGAGTAGAGGACATGGTTAACTCCCCCATTAGAGAGTAGAGGATATGGTTAACTCCCCCATTAGAGAGTAGAGGGCATGGTTAACTCCCCCATTAGAGAGTAGAGGACATGGTTAACTCCCCCATTAGAGAGGAGAGGACATGGTTAACTCCCCCATTAGAGAGTAGAGGGCATGGTTAACTCCCCCATTAGAGAGGGCATGGTTAACTCCCCCATAAGAGAGTAGAGGACATGGTTAACTCCCCATTAGAGAGGACATGGTTAACTCCCCCATTAGAGAGTAGAGGGCATGGTTAACTCCCCCATTAGAGAGTAGAGGACATGGTTAACTCCCCCATTAGAGAGGATATGGTTAACTCCCCCATTAGAGAGTAGAGGGCATGGTTAACTCCCCATTAGAGAGGAGAGGATATGGTTAACTCCCCCATTAGAGAGTAGAGGGCATGGTTAACTCCCCCATTAGAGAGGAGAGGATATGGTTAACTCCCCATTAGAGAGGAGAGGATATGGTTAACTCCCCCATTAGAGAGTAGAGGACATGGTTAACTCCCCCATTAGAGAGTAGAGAACATGGTTAACTCCCCCATTAGAGAGTAGAGGGCATGGTTAACTCCCCATTAGAGAGTAGAGGACATGGTTAACTCCCCCATTAGAGAGTAGAGGGCATGGTTAACTCCCCATTAGAGAGTAGAGGACATGGTTAACTCCCCCATTAGAGAGTAGAGGGCATGGTTAACTCCCCCATTAGAGAGTAGAGGACATGGTTAACTTCCCCATTAGAGAGTAGACGACATGGTTAACTCCCCCATTAGAGAGTAGAGGGCATGGTTAACTCCCCCATTAGAGAGGACATGGTTAACTCCCCCATTAGAGAGTAGAGGGCATGGTTAACTCCCCCATTAGAGAGGACATGGTTAACTCCCCATTAGAGAGTAGAGGGCATGGTTAACTCCCCCATTAGAGAGGACATGGTTAACTCCCCCATTAGAGAGTAGAGGACATGGTTAACTCCCCCATTAGAGAGGACATGGTTAACTCCCCCATTAGAGAGTAGAGGGCATGGTTAACTCCCCCATTAGAGAGTAGAGGACATGGTTAACTCCCCCATTAGAGAGTAGAGGGCATGGTTAACTCCCCCATTAGAGAGGAGAGGACATGGTTAACTCCCCCATTAGAGAGGACATGGTTAACTCCCCCATTAGAGAGTAGAGGGCATGGTTAACTCCCCCATTAGAGAGGGCATGGTTAACTCCCCCATTAGAGAGTAGAGGACATGGTTAACTCCCACATTAGAGAGGAGAGGACATGGTTAACTCCCCCATTAGAGAGTAGAGGACATGGTTAACTCCCCCATTAGAGAGTAGAGGGCATGGTTAACTCCCCCATTAGAGAGGGCATGGTTAACTCCCCCATTAGAGAGTAGAGGACATGGTTAACTCCCCCATTAGAGAGGACATGGTTAACTCCCCCATTAGAGAGTAGAGGGCATGGTTAACTCCCCCATTAGAGAGTAGAGGACATGGTTAACTCCCCCATTAGAGAGGAGAGGACATGGTTAACTCCCCCATTAGAGAGTAGAGGACATGGTTAACTCCCCCATTAGAGAGGAGAGGACATGGTTAACTCCCCCATTAGAGAGGAGAGGACATGGTTAACTCCCCATTAGAGAGTAGAGGGCATGGTTAACTCCCCCATTAGAGAGGAGAGGACATGGTTAACTCCCCCATTAGATAGTAGAGGACATGGTTAACTCCCCCATTAGAGAGTAGAGGGCATGGTTAACTCCCCCATTAGAGAGGAGAGGACATGGTTAACTCCCCCATTAGAGAGTAGAGGGCATGGTTAACTCCCCCATTAGAGAGGGCATGGTTAACTCCCCCATTAGAGAGTAGAGGACATGGTTAACTCCCACATTAGAGAGGAGAGGACATGGTTAACTCCCCCATTAGAGAGTAGAGGACATGGTTAACTCCCCCATTAGAGAGTAGAGGGCATGGTTAACTCCCCCATTAGAGAGGGCATGGTTAACTCCCCCATTAGAGAGTAGAGGACATGGTTAACTCCCCCATTAGAGAGGACATGGTTAACTCCCCCATTAGAGAGTAGAGGGCATGGTTAACTCCCCCATTAGAGAGTAGAGGGCATGGTTAACTCCCCCATTAGAGAGTAGAGGACATGGTTAACTCCCCCATTAGAGAGTAGAGGGCATGGTTAACTCCCCCATTAGAGAGTAGAGGGCATGGTTAACTCCCCCATTAGAGAGGAGAGGACATGGTTAACTCCCCCATTAGAGAGTAGAGGACATGGTTAACTCCCCCATTAGAGAGGAGAGGACATGGTTAACTCCCCCATTAGAGAGGAGAGGACATGGTTAACTCCCCCATTAGAGAGTAGAGGGCATGGTTAACTCCCCCATTAGAGAGGAGAGGACATGGTTAACTCCCCCATTAGAGAGGAGAGGGCATGGTTAACCCCCCATTAGAGAGTAGAGGACATGGTTAACTCCCCCATTAGAGAGGAGAGGACATGGTTAACTCCCCCATTAGAGAGGAGAGGGCATGGTTAACCCCCCATTAGAGAGTAGAGGACATGGTTAACTCCCCCATTAGAGAGTAGAGGACATGGTTAACTCCCCCATTAGAGAGGACATGGTTAACTCCCCCATTAGAGAGGACATGGTTAACTCCCCCATTAGAGAGTAGAGGACATGGTTAACTCCCCCATTAGAGAGGAGAGGACATGGTTAACTCCCCCATTAGAGAGGAGAGGACATGGTTAACTCCCCCATTAGAGAGTAGAGGACATGGTTAACTCCCCCATTAGAGAGTAGAGGACATGGTTAACTCCCCCATTAGAGAGCAGAGGGCATGGTTA
>NW_027009744.1:30000-37500 GCF_036934945.1 Oncorhynchus masou masou
GGAGAGAGAGGGAGAAATAGAAAGAGTGAGGGAGAGAAAGAGAAGGGAGACAGGAGGGGGGGAAGAGAGATGGGAGAGAGAGGCTACCCTCTGTCCCTTCATTCTATTCTCTGTCCTCTTTAATCCCCTTTATCCAACTCTTCTCTATCCAACTCTTTCTCTATCCAACTCTTCTCTATCAAACTCTTTCTCTATCCAACTCTTTCTCTATCAAACTCTTTCTCTATCCAACTCTTTCTCTATCCAACTATTTCTCTATCCAACTCTTTCTCTATCCAACTCTTTCTCTATCCAACTCTTTCTCTATCCAACTCTTTCTCTTCTTCTTCATAATTTCTCTCTAGTTTCCCTTCATTCCTACTTACCACCTTTCCTTTGCTTCATTCTTCTCTTCCCTCCATTGTATCCTCTTCTCTCTCCCTCTCTCTGTCTCTCTCTCTCTCTCTCTCTCCCTCTCTCTGTCTTTCTCTCTCCCTCACTCTCTCGCTGTCTCTCTCCCTCTCCCTCTGTCTCTCTCTCTCTCCCTCCCTCTCTCTCTGTCTCTCTCTCTCTGTCTCTCTCCCCCTCTCTCTGTCTCTCTCTCCCTCCCTCTCTCTCTGTCTCTCTCTCCCTCTCTCTCTCCCTCCCTCTCTCTGTCTCTCTCTCTCCCTCCCTCTCTCTCTCCCTCCCTCTCTCGCTGTCTCTCTCTCTCTCTCCCTCCCTCTCTGTCTCTCTCTGTCTCTCTCGCTCCCTCCATCCCTCTCCCTCTCTCTGTCTCTCTCTCTCCCTCCCTCTCTCTCTGTCTCTCTCTCTCCCTCCCTATCTCGCTGTCTCTCCCTCCCTCTCTCTCTGTCTCTCTCTCCCTCTCCCTCTCTGTCCCTCTCTACCCCTCCCTCTCTCTCTCCGTCTCTCTCACTCTCTCTCCCTCTCCCTGTCTCTCTCTCCCTCTCTTTCTCTTTCTCTGTCTCTCTCCCTCTCTCTCTGTCTCTCTCTACCCCCTCTCTCTCTCTCTCTCTCTCTCTCTCTCTCTCCCTCTCTCTCTGTCCCCCTCTCCCTCTCTCTCTCTACCCCTCTCTCTCTCTCCCTCTCTCTCTCTGTCTCTCTCTCTCTCCCTCTCTCTGTCTCTCTCTCTCCCTCTCTCTCTCTCTCTGTCTCTGTCTCTCTCACTCTCTCTCTCTCTCTGTCTCTCTCTCTCTCTCTCTCTCTGTCTCTCTCTCTGTCTCTCTCTGTCTCTCTCTCTGTTTCTCCCTCTCTCTCTCTCTCCCCCTCTCTCTCTCGCTCTCCCCCTCTCTCTGTCTCTCTCTCCCTCTCTCTCTCTCTCCTGGCCACATCAAAACCCTGGGGAAACTCATTGGAACATTCCTCGGCTGCTCATGAAAGTACACAACACCGCGCGCTGTGTCTCTGTGTCTGTCTCTGTGTCTGTGTCTCCGTGTTTGTGTCTGTGTCTGTGTCTCCGTGTTTGTGTGAGGATTCTTTAGTAACGGAGAAGAGAAAATGTGCTCATCCGTTCTCTATCCATCTTTCTATAATTCACATCCTTATTCAGAGAGAGAGAGAGAGTGAGGAACCCAACCTGATCCTACTATAGTGGAGAAAGATGTTATCGAACCTGTTAACAATCTGGTTAACAGGTTGTGTACCTCCGAGTTGTTTTGCAAAGTTGTCATATTAAACGTAACACTGAGCATGACAACCTGATCCTACTATAGTGGTTAACCCAACCTGATCCTACTATAGTGATGGTTAATCCAACCTGACCCTACTATAGTGATGGTTAACCCTAACACAACCTGATCCTACTATAGTGATGGTTAACCCAACCTGATCCTACTATAGTGATGGTTAACCCAACCTGATCCTACTATAGTGATGGTTAACCCAACCTGATCCTACTATAGTGATGGTTAATCCAACCTGACCCTACTATAGTGATGGTTAACCCTAACACAACCTGATCCTACTATAGTGATGGTTAACCCAACCTGATCCTACTATAGTGATGGTTAACCCAACCTGATCCTACTATAGTGATGGTTAACCCAACCTGATCCTACTATAGTGATGGTTAACCCAACCTGATCCTACTATAGTGATGGTTAACCCAACCTGATCCTACTATAGTGATGGTTAACCCAACCTGACACTACTATAGTGATGGTTAACCCTAACACAACCTGATCCTACTATAGTGATGGTTAACCCAACCTGATCCTACTATAGTGGTTAACCCAACCTGATCCTACTATAGTGATGGTTAATCCAACCTGACCCTACTATAGTGATGGTTAACCCTAACACAACCTGATCCTACTATAGTGATGGTTAACCCAACCTGATCCTACTATAGTGATGGTTAACCCAACCTGATCCTACTATAGTGATGGTTAACCCAACCTGATCCTACTATAGTGATGGTTAACCCAACCTGATCCTACTAGAGTGATGGTTAACCCAACCTGATCCTACTATAGTGATGGTTAACCCAACCTGATCCTACTATAGTGATGGTTAACCCAACCTGACACTACTAGTGATGGTTAACCCAACCTGATCCTACTATAGTGATGGTTAACCCAACCTGATCCTACTATAGTGATGGTTAACCCAACCTGATCCTACTATAGTGATGGTTAACCCAACCTGATCCTACTATAGTGATGGTTAACCCAACCTGACCCTACTATAGTGATGGTTAACCCAATCTGATCCTACTATAGTGATGGTTAACCCAACCTGATCCTACTATAGTGATGGTTAACCCAACCTGATCCTACTATAGTGATGGTTAACCCAACCTGATCCTACTATAGTGATGGTTAACCCAATCTGATCCTACTATAGTGATGGTTAACCCTAACCCAACCTGGTCCTACTATAGTGATGGTTAACCCAATCTGATCCTACTATAGTGATGGTTAACCCAACCTGGTCCTACTATAGTGATGGTTAACACAACCTGATCCTACTATAGTGATGGTTAACCCAACCTGATCCTACTATAGTGATGGTTAACCCAACCTGATCCTACTATAGTGATGGTTAACCCAACCTGATCCTACTATAGTGATGGTTAACCCAACCTGGTCCTACTATAGTGATGGTTAACCCAACCTGATCCTACTATAGTGATGGTTAACCCAACCTGATCCTACTATAGTGATGGTTAACCCAACCTGGTCCTACTATAGTGATGGTTAACCCAACCTGGTTCTACTATAGTGATGGTTAACCCTAACCCAACCTGGTCCTACTATAGTGATGGTTAACCCAACCTGATCCTACTATAGTGATGGTTAACCCAACCTGATCCTACTATAGTGATGGTTAACCCAATCTGATCCTACTATAGTGATGGTTAACCCTAACCCAACCTGGTCCTACTATAGTGATGGTTAACCCAATCTGATCCTACTATAGTGATGGTTAACCCAACCTGGTCCTACTATAGTGATGGTTAACCCAATCTGATCCTACTATAGTGATGGTTAACCCAACCTGATACTACTAGAGTGATGGTTAACCCAACCTGGTCCTACTATAGTGATGGTTAACCCAACCTGATCCTACTATAGTGATGGTTAACCCAACCTGGTCCTACTATAGTGATGGTTAACCCAACCTGGTCCTACTATAGTGATGGTTAACCAACCTGATCCTACTATAGTGATGGTTAACCCAACCTGATCCTACTATAGTGATGGTTAACCCAACCTGATCCTACTATAGTGATGGTTAACCCAACCTGATCCTACTATAGTGATGGTTAACCCAACCTGATCCTACTATAGTGATGGTTAACCCAACCTGATCCTACTATAGTGATGGTTAACCCAACCTGATCCTACTATAGTGATGGTTAACCCAACCTGATCCTACTATAGTGATGGTTAATCCAACCTGACCCTACTATAGTGATGGTTAACCCTAACACAACCTGATCCTACTATAGTGATGGTTAACCCAACCTGATCCTACTATAGTGATGGTTAACCCAACCTGATCCTACTATAGTGATGGTTAACCCAACCTGATCCTACTATAGTGATGGTTAACCCAACCTGATCCTACTAGAGTGATGGTTAACCCAACCTGATCCTACTATAGTGATGGTTAACCCAACCTGATCCTACTATAGTGATGGTTAACCCAACCTGACACTACTAGTGATGGTTAACCCAACCTGATCCTACTATAGTGATGGTTAACCCAACCTGATCCTACTATAGTGATGGTTAACCCAACCTGATCCTACTATAGTGATGGTTAACCCAACCTGATCCTACTATAGTGATGGTTAACCCAACCTGACCCTACTATAGTGATGGTTAACCCAATCTGATCCTACTATAGTGATGGTTAACCCAACCTGATCCTACTATAGTGATGGTTAACCCAACCTGATCCTACTATAGTGATGGTTAACCCAACCTGATCCTACTATAGTGATGGTTAACCCAATCTGATCCTACTATAGTGATGGTTAACCCTAACCCAACCTGGTCCTACTATAGTGATGGTTAACCCAATCTGATCCTACTATAGTGATGGTTAACCCAACCTGGTCCTACTATAGTGATGGTTAACACAACCTGATCCTACTATAGTGATGGTTAACCCAACCTGATTCTACTATAGTGATGGTTAACCCAACCTGATCCTACTATAGTGATGGTTAACCCAACCTGATCCTACTATAGTGATGGTTAACCCAACCTGGTCCTACTATAGTGATGGTTAACCCAACCTGATCCTACTATAGTGATGGTTAACCCAACCTGATCCTACTATAGTGATGGTTAACCCAACCTGGTCCTACTATAGTGATGGTTAACCCAACCTGGTCCTACTATAGTGATGGTTAACCCTAACCCAACCTGGTCCTACTATAGTGATGGTTAACCCAACCTGATCCTACTATAGTGATGGTTAACCCAACCTGATCCTACTATAGTGATGGTTAACCCAATCTGATCCTACTATAGTGATGGTTAACCCTAACCCAACCTGGTCCTACTATAGTGATGGTTAACCCAATCTGATCCTACTATAGTGATGGTTAACCCAACCTGGTCCTACTATAGTGATGGTTAACCCAATCTGATCCTACTATAGTGATGGTTAACCCAACCTGATACTACTAGAGTGATGGTTAACCCAACCTGGTCCTACTATAGTGATGGTTAACCCAACCTGATCCTACTATAGTGATGGTTAACCCAACCTGGTCCTACTATAGTGATGGTTAACCCAACCTGGTCCTACTATAGTGATGGTTAACCAACCTGATCCTACTATAATGATGGTTAACCCAACCTGATCCTACTATAGTGATGGTTAACCCAACCTGATCCTACTATAGTGATGGTTAACCCAACCTGATCCTACTATAGTGATGGTTAACCCAACCTGATCCTACTATAGTGATGGTTAACCCAACCTGATCCTACTATAGTGATGGTTAACCCAACCTGATCCTACTATAGTGATGGTTAACCCAACCTGATCCTACTATAGTGATGGTTAACCCAACCTGATCCTACTATAGTGATGGTTAACCCAACCTGATCCTACTATAGTGATGGTTAACCCAACCTGATCCTACTATAGTGATGGTTAACCCAACCTGATCCTACTATAGTGATGGTTAACCCAACCTGATCCTACTATAGTGATGGTTAACCCAACCTGACACTACTAGTGATGGTATAATGAAGAAATGTAGCACAGTATCACAGATCTGTGTCCCAAATGGCACACTACTCCCTAAAGTATATAAAAGTTTTTAAAAAGTATCTAATTCTGTCTAAGAGCTGTTCTTGTCTATTGATATTCTGTATTATGTTTCGTGTTCTGTGTTCTGAGTTCTGTGTTCTGAGTTCTGTGTTCTGAGTTCTGTGTGGAACCCCAGGAAGAGTAGCTGCTGCTTTTGCAACAGCTAATGGGGATCCTAATAAAATACCAAATAAAGTGCACTACTTTTGACCAGGGCCCACAAGGAACAGGATGCCCTTGGTGATGCTCCCCATCACAGCGCTGAGTGGAAGGAAGCGCTGCATCTCTGGGAAACATCTGCTGCCAACAGCTTGTTCTGAGGCTGAAGTGGTACCGACCCTCACTGTATACCTGGGCCCGTTTTCATCAAGTGTCTCAGAGAAGGAGTGCCGATCGAGGACCAGGCCCCTTCATGTCCATGCTAACGTATTTATTATGACTTTAATTTTTTAAGAGCACTCCTGCTCTTTAATATGAACCCGGGTCTTTTCTCCTAACAGCAAAACCGTAACTTGCCCACACACCATGGTTTCATTGGGTTGTAATTCCTGTAGACAGTTCACCAGTTAATACAACTGCTGACTGTTCTATCATTTAGCTTTATTAGGAGTTATCCTAAGCCTAAACCTAAGAGTTATCCTAAACCTCAACCTAAGAGTTACCCTAAGCCTAAACCTAAGAGTTATCCTAAACCTCAACCTAAGAGTTATCCTAAACCTCAACCTAAGAGTTACCCTAAGCCTAAACCTAAGAGTTATCCTAAGCCTAAACCTAAGAGTTATCCTAAGCCTAAACCTAAGAGTTATCCTAAGCCTAAACCTAAGAGTTATCCTAAGCCTCAACCTAAGAGTTATCCTAAACCTCAACCTAAGAGTTATCCTAAGCCTAAACCTAAGAGTTATCCTAAGCCCAAACCTAAGAGTTATCATGATCCTAAACATAAGAGTTATCCTAATCCTAAACCTAAGAGTTATCCTAAGCCCAAACCTAAGAGTTATCATGATCCTAAACGTAAGAGTTATCCTAATCCTAAGAATTATCTTGATCCTAAGAGTTATCCTAATCCTAAACCTAAGAATTATCTTGATCCTAAGAGTTATCTTGATCCTAAGAGTTATCCTAATCCTAAGAGTTATCTTGATCCTAAGAGTTATCCTAATCCTAAGAGTTATCTTGATCCTAAGAGTTATCCTAATCCTAAGAGTTATCTTGATCCTAAGAGTTATCCTAATCCTAAGAGTTATCTTGATCCTAAGAGTTATCCTAATCCTAAACCTAAGAGTTATCCTAATCCTAAGAATTATCTTGATCCTAAGAGTTATCCTAATCCTAAGAATTATCTTGATCCTAAGAGTTATCCTAATCCTAAACCTAAGAGTTATCCTAATCCTAAGAATTATCTTGATCCTAAGAGTTATACTAATCCTAAGAGTTATCTTGATCCTAAGAGTTATCCTAATCCTAAGAATTATCTTGATCCTAAGAGTTATCCTAATCCTAAACCTAAGAGTTATCCTAATCCTAAGAATTATCTTGATCCTAAGAGTTATCCTAATCCTAAACCTAAGAGTTATCCTAAACCTAAGAATTATCTTGATCCTAAGAGTTATCCGAAGCCTGTCTGACAGTGGATAGAGACAGACTGTGAGTTACTGCCTGGGGTTAATCGTATCTTACTGCTTTCCACATGGACAAACGGCAAGCGTTCAACGAGAAAACACAATGGTGTGTCTGTGTGTGTGTGTG